>NW_025335268.1:35389421-35603840 GCF_004798865.1 Varanus komodoensis | reverse complement strand
CCGAAAGTAAAGCCATGATTTGAAGTTGTGTGGTGAATGTTGGGTTCTTTGAAGTATAGGTTCTTGTTACATGTGAACCCAGAACCAGGGTTGTTCAGGGTTGTTTTGCCAGACACCAAGGTGATGGATAAGAGAGATAAAAAAATACACAGCAGCCTCTCTATATGACAATTCTACACCAACTCAAGGATATTTGGGATACCTGGAAAGAGCAGGGAGAAAAGGAGGGAAATTTACAAACTAGAGATTAAAATTGTTTGTTGACTTACCTACCAGAAAAACCCTGGGTAGGGCATCAAAACATAGGTTAAATAAACCATGGGTCAACATTATGTGCAAACCAGGTTATTGTCTTAATAGTGAACTCTTGTCTTTAGTCAAGACTTTGCAAAAGGTGGCAGTGAAAAGAAACATTTTGTTGGACTCTCCCATAATATTATAATGCGTGTACATTATTACAGGAAACCTTGGAAATTGTTGGCTGGTGATAGGCAAGCAGTAACTGTTATGACTTACAGAAAGATATGTGGAATGAAAACAAGAAAACTATATAAAAATAAGAACAAGATTTATCTGAATGAAGTTCTGCAATGAAACAAGTGACAGACTGCAATTCTATGCAGGAGTCTAGTAGGTCTTTCTTCTGGGGAAACATGCAGAAGATTGTGCTGTTTTTGTTGGCAATAAAATATACTGTCCTGAGTGTTTTCAGTAAAAATTTAGGTATCCAAGGTACAGGTCCTAGTATATCTAGGATTGCCTAACCTAGCCCATGGATTTGGAGTAAATGATCATTTAAACCCTTCCAATAGATTTTGTCCACTAGAGGTTTTAGATCACATAATTTATCTCCAAATTGCCAATCAGTACTTCAGAGAATTTTACAGTTATCGCTTATGTTTCCTTATATTGCATATGATGCTGCCATCTTTTCTTGAAAGTCAGCTGTAGAAACAGTTGGCTAATTACTTTAAAATGATGTGATAGATGGAGCAGTATAAAGATACAGGCTTTTGCAGCTATTTACACTTGGCCCCAGACTCATAGTGACAGTTTAGAATAGTATTGAAGAAAGATTGATCATCTTCTGACTTCCACAGATAGGGTGTTCTTGCATAAAAGATAATATTTTGCTTCAATCAACTCGGTAAAAGGGAACATTTTCAATATGCTAAAGCAAGCAGATGTCTTACGTTCTTGTGGTTTAAAAGGATGAAATATTTGGTTTGCTTTTAGAAATTCATGGGGTTAATTTGGTCTGTTTGCTGTTTATATCATGGTCATTGTCCTGTATTCCAACTACTACTAATAATGCCTAAGCTTTCTGACCAGGCCAGCCATCTCAAATTAGCAGTGAATTAAAGTTCCAGTAGTTGCTGTCCTCCCTTCTATGGCAGCTTAACTGCTTTGTATATGGTAATCACCACAGTATAACAAAAGGAGAGGTAATAGTTTGTTGGCAAAAGTTGAGGGTTTGGTTGTTTGCTACATAGAATTATGCTTTGTAGGCTTCATTTTTAACTTCTGTGCCCTACAGCTAATGCATGTGGAAGTTAGTCACAAGAAATGAACATGTAACGTTTGTGTGTTGATTCTTTTGTAATAAATAAAACATGATCTGTGTTTTCGAGGCTGCAGATACCTATACTACTTTCTTAAGGGTTTGTATACTTAGGTTGTACCATTTTCCTGGGAGTTAGTCACAGTGAATTCAGTAGAGCTTGCTTCAAAGGATTGCACTATAGATAATGTACAGTTCTTGAGAAGAGAAGCTACAAAAATTGTCCATACTTCTTATTCCTGAATTGGATATTTTGTATGTTCAAAAAGTCTGTTTATCTTTTAATTACTTATTTGGATTCCTAAATCTCTGTTAAGGGAAGCTTTGCCTGCTTCCTCTCTGCTGTCCTTCCACTGGCAGGCAAAGGCCTTTGGTATGCAAGTGCGTCCATAGTGTTTGGTGCTGTTTTTATTACATTTTATTACATTTATTACATGCAATATTGTTTATTTTTATATGCCAGTTTCTTAGTATATAGTTAGGGTACAAATCAAATATATATATAAAATTCCATTCAAGTGAGAGTCAAACTACATGTGTCTTTGTTCTTAAAGTGTGTTTTTAAAATGCAAATAGCATTTGCTGAGGGACTGATAACTACCATATTTTTCGCTCTATAAGACGCACCTGACCATAAGACGCACCTAGTTTTTAGAGGAGGAAAACAAGAAAAAAATATTCTGAATCAAATGGTTTACTAAACTGTTTAATAAACTATAACAGAATACAGTAATACCGTATTTCAACCTTGTAAAGTGAACAGCAGTCAACAGTGGCATTAAGAACCATCATCACTGTCATTAACAAAAGAGAGACTTTAAAGTTCGAGTACTCTTCTAGTTTTCGTTGAACCCATAGAACTCATCATCACTAGAGTCAGAATTTATGAAGCTCTGTTGTTCACAATCATGACATCACTTTCTTAGTCAGTAGTGGAATTATTGAAGGAATCCACAATCTACACCAGTTATACAAGAGCTGCTGCAGACAATTCAATAACAAATCTAAAAAAGCCAGTAATGTCCACGCTGCCCTACTAGTAAATAATAGAAAAAAACTTCTGACAAAAAATGAGATACTGTACAGTAAATCAAACACACAGCGGACTAAGTAGCCTTTGAAGAATAAACTTCATACACAAAGGTAATGCTGTTCAAATATCCACTGATCCTAAAAAAAATGCGTCTGATTAACTAACAGATAACTGATCCATGGAAAGCTTCCTGATAATCACAGGCACATTCCCCATCACTTCCCCATGGGCTTCATTAAAAGATGGGTTGCCATTTGAAAACACACACCGACCTGTGATTAACAGCTCTCACCTGCGCCAGAAGAGGGGGGCGGAGCAGGGTGCGCCGAGCTTGTGCCAGCCAGGTGGTGCCCCGTGGGGCTGGCAGCATGCCAGCGGTGGTCTTCCGGGCGGCGCAGCGGCGGCGGCAGGTCTTCCCAGGCGGTGGGGGTGAGCAATCCGTCTCTTCGTGCGGCCGGCGGGTTAAAGCCCACGGCTCCTCCTCCTCCGCACCTCTCCCCCTGAGCGGCACAGCTCTCACCTGTGCCGGAGGGGGGGCGGAGCAGGGCGCACTGAGCGTGTGCCAGCCAGGTGATGCCACATGGGGCCGGCAGCATGCCGGCAGTGGTCTTCCGGGCGGCGCGGCAGCAGGGGCAGGTCTTCCCGGGTGGTGG
The DNA here is from genome assembly GCF_004798865.1 of Varanus komodoensis. Lineage (NCBI taxonomy): Eukaryota > Metazoa > Chordata > Lepidosauria > Squamata > Varanidae > Varanus > Varanus komodoensis. The sequence continues at coordinate 35,600,593 of NW_025335268.1, read as the reverse complement.
GGGTGAGCAGTTCCCGGGCAGTGGGGGTGAGCAGTCCGTCTCTCCATGCGGCCGGCAGGTTAAAGCCCGCGGCTCCCCCTCCTCCACACCCCTCCCCCTGAACGGCACAGCTCTCACCTGTGCCGGGGGGGCAGAGCGGGGCGTGCCGAGCGCATGCCAGCCAGGTGGTGCCACGTAGTGCAGGCGGGTCGGCAGCGTCCCGGGTGTCGGGCACACACACATTCACTCTATAAGACGCACAGACATTTCCCCTTACTTTTGAGGGGGGGGGAAGTGCGTCTTATAGAGCGAAAAATACGGTAGTCATACTTCACCAAATATCAAGGAGCAATTTACTACTTTGCTGCAGTCCTGAATAAAATCTCTCTTCTGAAATTGGCATTGGTGGAAGATTTTCTCCCAACCCAAATAACTTAACCTTCTAAGCAAGGATTTTTCTTAAGGCAGCAAGGGAGGGAGGAACTGAATTCCCCTTCTACATCTGCTGTGATCTTGATAATTATCAGCTGCCCCTAACAGATGTTATTTACATTTAAAGAAACATATATGTTTATGCAGAGATACTTTTAACATAATGCCTAGTTTGGTCCAAAGTAAAAGGAAAATAAATGCTGAAAGATTAAAGCCATGTAAAGGCTCTTCCTGAATTGATTTATATAACATACAGTTGTTCTGACACAGTGAAATATATCTCCAGTAAACCCCTGATTTCAGTGGCTTATCTTCTGTGCCAATGTTCTTAGAAGAAATTGAATACAGGGGCTACTGCACTGGTACAACATCACAACATTATGCCCACCCAGCAGTGTGATCTGGAATAATTGTGCTAGCAACAACTCCCATTGCCAGATGGATATAGCAATGACATGAAAAGTTTTGATGCAGCAAATGTGTGTGGGGAACATTGGAGATGACTATGACATCATCTTAATGACATTTTGACCCCATGGAGCCAGATTTGTCAATCCAACTCGCAGGACTGACGTGGCAGGGTAGAGTGTGAATGCAGCCAGCAATCAGCTATTTGTTTTGTTTTTTTTTTTTTAAGTTCTTTGCTGTGATCAGGAGCTTCAGGGAAACCTGAAGATTTGGGAATGAATTTAGTTGGAATACACCTTTGCCACCTTCCTGATCTGGATCCAAACCTGAACAGTGCAGCTGTTACTTGAAGAAATAAGAAGATTCCTAATCCCAGGATTCAAAGATGCATTTAGTATCATTTGTAGTTTGACCTGACAGAGGTAATGATGTAGTTAAGTTGATACAAGCAATCCTGTCTGCATCATTGCTCACAGCTATGCAGCTATTCAGGTCAAGATGTAAATCTGTGATGCCATTTGTGATACCATTTAAGTCGCATTTTCCTTTGATTAAACAGGCACTTGAATTTCTTCCCATGCCAATTTACTCACTAGGTTTGTATTTTTTACCAGGTGGAAATTATGAATTAAGCTCTTATTTGGAGAGCAAAGTACACACCACAGGTTTTATATACATATTGATTTTATCTCTGTGTTACACTTTGATGCCAAGATAACATTAAATCCACTGATTCAATGGACAGTTGGTTTATTGGTTTGTTTTCTTGGTTCCCCCCCCCCCCCCCCAGCAGAGTGGATAGAATATATCTTTGGTCCTCTTGTTGGTTGTTCTCCATTTGTTCCTGGCTGGAGGCCAGTTTGGGCTAAACAGGATGAGGCCCAATGTTCAGCAGGCATGGATTTTTTAAACTCCATCAGAAAAAATATCTGTCAGGAAATTTGCAGCTATAAATTGGATCATGTCAGTGAGGTTAGGAATAGGCTCAGCAGAAAATTGAACATTTCAACATGCCTGTTGTTATATATGTTTGTGCATGCTTCTCCTTGGGTTACCAGAAAGAAAAAGAAAAGTCTAAATCTGTTGCATTATCGTTCTAAGATACATATCACATTTTAGTCACTTATAGTACAATTCTGTGAAAACTTTCATCTGAGTAAACATGCAGGAGATTAAGTTTTGTTGCATATTTTGCTTCATACATTTTCTTTTTCATGTATGTTGCAGGCACCCAGATGCCATCCCAGACTCCCAGTAGCCAGTCGGAATCCAGCTCCCATCCTGCCCTGAGCCAATCCCCGATGCCACAAGATCGAGGTTTGTGTTGGAGGGGAAATAGCCACAGATTAAAAAAGACTGAGAAGGAAGGGGCAAAATTTGTTCATCCTTACAGCAAGGAGATTCCACTTGTAATAATTTCTCAGCAAAAATCTGTATGGAACTATTTCCTGAGGGAGGAGTATTTTAAAAAGGAGTATCTACAAGAATGCTGAACGTTCTAAAAACATTCTTTATCAGATCTTGCTAGATTCTTTATGGTCTTTAAAATCTGGGTACAGGAAACATGATTTATAAATAGCTGGCTTAGAATTTGGTCTCTGTAGAATAGAAATGTTAGCTGCTTTGCAAACAACAATTTTCCCACAGTTTTCAAAACATTGATAAATTCCTGTACTTCGTATATGCACCATAATGCCTCTTTTTGTATAGAAATAAGAGTTGATCTAACAGGCTGCAAATGACCCGTCCGGTCCCTTCCCTTGTCAAAGTCTTGTTATGCTGAGGTTCAAATGTGCTTTCGATAAACTTGTTTGAATAGCATTTTTAATCTCACATTGAAGACTGAGGTTTTATGTCTTGGTTTATAAATGTTCATTGCTAATCTGTGTATCAACATTGTCAGCTATTAATCTGTGAGAGAGGCCTTGTGAACTCTTTCCTGTATATGACAGAGCAAGCCGCTAGCATGGGCTTGTCTTCTGTGGAACTTGAGGATATAAAATAGACAATTGAATAAAATGCTACTTCAAGTTAGATCTGCATCATCCTCATGATTGCCAGGAAGCAGTGTAAAGTTAGAAAATGAGAGGAAAATTTTAATCCACCCTAACAGAACAAGTGCTACTGAGTATCAGGCTTCAGTGTGTCTGTTAATCAAAATACTTGCAAAGTGTGTTAGTCATCATCACAAAACAGTACACTGTTTCCTTCCTTGTGGTGTATTCTGCTTGTATTTTCTACACTATGTTCTAAAAGACATTGACTGGCAGTTTGACCATAGATGGCACTAGATGTCATATGCCCCCCACAAAAATATATTTCAGGAAGTCATTCATGCACATTCTCAAGTGTGATAGTTTGTTTCACATAGGTGTTAGCTACAAGGCTTCTGATTCCAGACATGTTTTATGCTGTGTCTTGAAGACATATTAAGGCTTCTCTTTATCTGGAAACATAGTGGCTTGGAATTTCTTATGGTACCCATTGCATTTTGATGGTTCATAATATGTGTTCAATCTGTCCTTTTCTTGGAATCTATCCTTATTGATACATACTCTATGTCAAAGGACTGGGTCAAAGTCATTTCTGAAGAGTGGGTCCAGTTTTAATATTATGTTAGGAGCTGACACATTTGATTCCATCCATCAACTAGAGTTGCAGGTGTTCCTGATGACATCCTACAAAAGCCAAGTATCAGTGCAGGAAATCCAAAATCCACTGCCTGTTAACTGTGACTTTGGGTTCTGCTGGGGTATCAGCTACCTGAATCATAGCAGAGCTGCAAGGCTTAGTGCAAAGGTGGTGGTACTTTACTTAGAGGAGTAGAATCCACACTGCTCATCAGCTCCAAATTCCTAAATTAAATTTCAGCTGTGCATCTCTCCATGCTTGGGAATGCTGAGGTCATTGATTTAAGCCAGACATCAATGTCTTCATTGCCTGATGAAGAAACTAATGAAGTGCAGTAGAGAGAAGCATCCAACTCTGAATCACTAGGCCAAATAAAAATGGTTTATTTTTAATGAATAATTTATTGTAACCTGTAGTTTGAGAATTTAGATTCTAATCTTCAAATTGCTCTGCTGGCAAAGGCCTGGCTGCCATGTTATTTTTAAAAAATCTTCTGCTGTTTGTCTTCAACAGTCTTGACTTTTTATTCGGAATATTTGTTGAAACCCTTGTTCTGCTATAGCTAATCTTTGTGACCTAGCTTGTTTAAAAATATGCATTTGTTTCATGCAGTAGGTACAAAATCTGTAACCAGTGGGGTCATATTGATTTTGCAGAACTTGTTTCCCCAAAGCTTCTGTAAGGTCTGAGCAGTGCGCATATAAACATGTGTGCATTCCCTTTTGTGCCCTGTCATTGATTAGAGACTTCTTTGAAATGGAAAACTTCACCTTTTTAAAAGGCTGTTGCATTAGTTGATTCTTTTGCTTGCCTTAACTGTTTTCCACTGAACTTAGAAGGGAAAGCAAGAGCACAAGGGCTCAAAGGGAAGGTGCTTGTCATTTGCTGATAAAAACCGAAGCAGAAAATCATTCCTGTTGAAGACACCTGATCTTCAGGCATCTGTTACAGTAATTTAAACACTTGACTTGCCGATCTAAACATTTCCAGCTAAAAACACCAAGTGACCCTCTGATTTCAGGCAGTGTTTTTGTTCCTTCTGGTGTTCTGTGTAACATTTCACTTCTTGTTCAGAGAAATGAATGAATATATGAACAAAAAACCACTGATGTATTTAGTGAAAAGATCTCTACTTTCATAGCAATATACTGTTAGTTAGAGTCTCTATAGAATTTGCTTGGCTGTGTAAAATCTAAATTTCACTATTTGAATGCAAACCAGATGAGTAACCTGTTCAGTTTACTTTTATTTAATTCTGAAAATGTTTGTTTTTATTTATCTTCTCTTCAGCAGTTGCTTAGCAGTCTTACATGATTATTCATGTTTTCAAACCTAAGGGTATATCCTTTATAATAGAACTTCAAGCCATATTGTGTAGTTTGCACATGTATAATAGAAATGCATGTATATGTGTCATACAGATTTGGACACAATGCTCCCTTTATATTCTTCTTGGTTTGCAATCAGATATAAAGAAGACACTAGTACAGTTTTTACAGAAATTTGTGTTCTGGGAGCCAAGATATAGGTGGGATGGTGATCTTTCCAGTCCTTCTCCATGTTGATATTGTCATGTCATGAGCAGAGTCAGCTGGAGCCAGGGATCAGACTAGATGGCCCAGGAGACCCCTTCTGACTCTCTCTGTTTCTATATTATGTGTAGGCCACATCTTCTGGTGTTTTCAGTGCTGCAGAGTTTTCACTCTAAAGCTGTTCCTCAACTCTGCCCTGATCATTATACTTGCCATACACAGGAACTTAACTGTGTGTTTATCTGCCTAATACATCCCCATTTTAAGGTTGTATATGCCTGATCCATATCTTCCATTTAATTCAAAATGATTTATTATTTGGTAGTCTTGTCAAACAAGGAAGACAAGACATACAGTACAAGGAATAGGTAATCCTCAGAACCCCAGTGTTTTTCTTATTCAAGGTAATCTCTAACATTTGTTTAATTATCCTATTACTATGCTGTCCTTTCCCAAAAATTATATACAGTGAATGGGTGAGTTTAGATAAGAATAAGCGTGTGGGTCTTAAAAGCAGTCATATCAAGGTAACAAACTGATTTATTACTTTATTTTGCTACTTATAGCATGCTTTTTATACTCGGCAAGCTATACAGTTTTAAAGATGCAACAACAAAATGCATTGAAATACAAAAAACAGCAACCATAAAACACACTAGCAAACAGCAGCAACAAAACACATCACCAAAAAGACTCTTAACCTAAGTATTTCAAAAAAATGAAGTATTAAAACTCTATTAAGACTAGTGCCTGTTGAGGGCATTCATTTTTTTCTAATTTCTCATTGAAAATGTATGTAAAGGTATGAACTTCTTTTTAACCTACATGTTTATAATGTACTCCACAAAGGTTCTCATCAGCAATAAGGCAAGTAGTTTAGTAGACTTATCCTAAAGCCCCTCTTCCCCTGTAAGCTTCTACATCTTCCATTTTGATTTGTCATTGTCACTCTTAGTTATAATCATTACTACAATGTCTTAACTGAATGGCTAACCCAATGGGATATTTTAGATTTTGTATCCCATTAGTGCTTTATTATAGCTTGGACCAGTGATACTTCTCCCTAATGCCTCCTCCTCTCCTTGCTCCACTTGGATTGCCTGCCTGCCTTGCACATCCCCAAGGGCATAATATTAAAGTAAGACCTATATACACAGTCCAGCATATGTAGGCCAGAACATATAATTATCCAGGTTTCATCTAGGACATAGATGCCCATAGACATCAGAGATAGGGTAGCCAAGCTGGTTGCATGGGGAGAGCAGGAACTCTCTGATTCTTCTTCACACTTATGACTGGATCAGAGAGAGGTATTGCATTTAATCTAGCCCAAGGTGTGGAAATGAATAAACAGCCTTTTTAGGCTATATATTAGTTTACTGTAGTGATCTATACTGCCTTAATTCAGTTTTACCAGAGCTAAATATACAGCATAGTATATTTAGAAGAACTATTTCATTTGAACAATTGTTTTATTCACAGATAAGACTTTACAAAGCAGTCCTAAACCAGGGGGAGTGGCAGAAGGGACAACCATACTTGAAACATTATTTCCAGCTGCAGAAAATGCAGACAACAAGGCAAAACAATAAAAGTGTAAGGGCACAGTCCTCTGGGAAATTCAGCCCCTTTGGAATGAATGAACTGCAGAAGCCTAGATGTATCCAAAGAAAACACCACAAATTGGAGTTTAAACTGTAAAGTCTGTTCTGGAAGCTAGCTCACTGTCATAACGTAATGGCGTAAAATGTTTCAATGTTTTTACCAGTTAACAAAGGTGATCTCTCAATAAAATGATATATAAAACTGACATCTTTATTAGAGGACTAATAAAAAGCATTAAAATGCTTTTTTACAATATGCTGTGAGAATTATCTTAAAACTCTTTTGTTTGTAATCCTCAGTATTTTTCTTGGTTTGATATAAGTGTGCCCTGGTTCATCATACTTGGATTAAAACAGTAGATAGGGAGCAGCTAAAAATACAGAATCTAATGGAAACATTAAATGGTATCATGCTGTTACACTGGCACATGCTATCATGAAGGGGGTGCTTTAAAAGCCTTTATTTATTAAGGCAAATGTATATGGGTCAGGATTAATTAAAAAAACTTTTAATTGTTCCCCCATTATAATTTTCACAGCAGTATGTAGTTAAATATTCATGATAATGCTGATGATATGCTAAAGGTCTGGAATAGGTCTGGAGTTTCAAATCAACACAGGTTATTTAACCCTTTTTATCTGATGCACTGTGAGAGACTTGCTTGGTAAAATCCCAGAGCTCTGGAATAATTAGAAGAAAGTAATGAGGATTTAATTAGTCCTTGAGATGTGTTGAAATAGGACCACTGAGAACTTTTTTTTTCTGTTTGGACATGGATTGCAAGTAGAATTGATGCCATTGCAGTTGCTGTGATGTGCTAGAAAATGTATTCCATTGCTGGAGGCAGTTTCATGGCACCATTCTGTGCTTGTCAGATCTGCATGGAAGGTACCCATCATGAGAGCTTCCGAAAACCCCTTGTCTTTGCCACCCTTTGCCAATATCCTGCTTTTCATCCTTCTTCCTCTAGGGCCTTTTTTCTTCCCATCATTCACGTGCTGCATCTTGTGATAGTGTTTCATCTTGCTTTGTTACTTGGTTTTTTTATTGGGGTGGGAAGAAAGGGGGGTACAGTAGTGTGTTCTGAAAAAAAGATATATTGCAAAGAATCACAGTAGGTAACAAATTGCAGCCTTATAGAATCCAGGTGTTGAGCTGAGCAAAACCTTGATCTATTTGACACAGCTGCATGTAAGCATTATTTCAAAATCAAGTTCTTATTTAGTATTAGATCTTCACAGAAGTGATATTTATCAGTGGCTGCAATGTAGTAAATTTAAATAGCTTTTTGGCAGTGGAGATTATTATCCAGCAAGAAGCAGAAACAGATGGGATGTGATCAGGCATTTTGATGTTCTCTTTGTGCTTTCCTCCACACACATACTAAACAGCAAACTGAATTTCTGTAACTACAAGCTCTTGATTTACTTATTCCTTTTAACATTCTTTACTTCCATCATCTATATCATGTCACTTCATCATCCATATATTTTCATTTAATGAAACGCAAACACATTTATCTCTTTGGAAGTCATACATACCTCTTAGGGAATACTTTCTACTCAGATACCATTATGGCTTAATATTGACATTTGATAAAGAGTCTCTTTTCCCTGACATCTACTTGCCTTCTTTAAGTGAGAGACAAAGAAATAAAAATCCTAATCAAATTGTGACTAAAAAGGTAGTATGGATTGTTTTTTAAATCTTAAAAGTGTGCCCTTTCCTTTTTTTTTTTAGCAGTTGAGCTTTTGAAATCTAGTACAAAGCACAAGAAAACAAAACTAGTCTTGCTATTGTTTTTATTTTTCTTATGCATTAATTTTGCATTTTATGCATTTTTGCATTTTGTCATCTCAACCATCAAATAGCAAAAATACAATTTAAAGCTCACTTTAAAAACACGAGGTAAACCTAAAGAATGCAGTATATTTTTTTTCAAAGCACTTAGCAAGAAGTTAAAATATGTTAAGAGAAAATAATAGTTCAGCTTGGTTCTCAGATACTTGCTGCATACATCACAGGAAAAAAGTTCATATAGTACCAAACCTAGTTCTTTCCAGTGTGCCACTTCACATATTCAGCCATGAGGCAGTACCAATGTTCAGATGATCAGATCCTGGTTTAATAAGCGAGAACGTGCAATGCTCCATGCACCTTCATGCAGATCCTTTGCTGCCTCTTTACGAATCCCTTCACACAAATAGTACAGCAAACAATGAACCCACAATTAATCTTAGCTTTGCACAGTGTGTGAAATAGAGATGGAGGTTGATTTGCTTCATACAACCGAGGATTTAGAAGCCAACTTAAACCATGTTTTAATTCTTATTTCTGAATCTGGCTTGTTTAGAAGACATCATCCATAATTTCCTTTTTACATGTAATAGGGCATTATGATTAAATACAGCTTCCTGGCTTCTTTCTTTGCTTGGGTAAAGGAAGGAATAAAGGAACAGCCAAGGGGCTCTGTGTGAATATACAGAATTCATTCATCTCTTGCCTTATTATCCATAATCTTAACCAGGCAAGTTTGGCCTAGCTTATCATTTGAGTATGTTTAATACTTAGATTTAATGGATAGTGTTCAGTAACGTCACCAGGTTCCTGCCAAGTCTGTTGTGCTAGCAGGACCCATCACTTACACAATTGGGATCTAGCATTTCATAAAACACTTGCACAAAACAAGTGGAAATACTTATTTCTGGATCAAACAGGTTGGTGGCAACCTGGCAAACTGCACTGATTTAGTCCATTCTAAAAATGATTGTTTCCACTTATTTTTGGTTCCTATACCAAAGTGCTTAAAACCTGTTGCAGAAGCACTGGGTCTTCTGGTGTCTGGGCAATGTTAGATACTGCCCTATTTTTTATTACCCAGAGCAGTATGGAAGCCTAGTCCATTCTAGGAATGTTTGTGGAACAGAAAAATAAGGGCCAACCAGCTGATTTCAGCTTTCTGTACTAGTTTTGCCTCTCTCTTGGGGCCAGTAACATTGGTGTGGATGGAACAGTTTTCCCCTCCAGAGATTTTACCAAAAACCGTGGAACACGACCAGTGTCCTGCTGCTCTAGTAATTTGTGCTTTAGAGGCTTGTTAATGGTCTACTGCAGTGATGGTGAACCTTTTAGAAACCAAGTGCCCAAACTGCAACCCAAAACCCACTTATTTATCACAAAGTGCCAACACTGCAATAAAACCTGAATACTGAGATTTTAGTTTAGAAAAAACAACTCACAGCGAGTCCATGGAAATATATATATATATCCTTGGCAGCACACTGACCGGCCATGTGAAAGCTCAGATGAGTTGTGGCTAATGAGTCACAGCTTGTGACATTATCGCCTGGCGCTGCTACTCCTTTCCAAGCATGCGCATGGCCCCTATGTGCACTATTATCCGATGCTCGGCTGCTGGGGTGATGCTGGGGTGACTTGGCTCACGTGCTGACAGAGGGGCTCTACGTGCCCACTGTGGCACGCATGCCATAGGTTCGCCACCACTGGTCTATAGGAATAATTTAAGACTGGCCTCTAGCAGTAATGAATTCTGCAGCATTGGGACAGAGTAAAGGAAGACCTGCTGTATCCCCAACCATTCATACCTGGTAAAGAGCACACTTAAGCAGGAAAGTTACATCCAGAAGGGAGCTCATAAGGGAATGTTGCTGTTTCAGATATGATGGAGCCCAGCTATGGAGGGTAACCTTAACAGTGGTGTCAATTAAATCAGATGGACAAAGTTTACATGGTATAGACGAAGTGTTGGAGGATTGCAAAAGGAAAGTAATAAGGGTAAAATGAGTAAGGTAAGGTAGATTTGTTAGGTTTTCCTTGGATTTTTCTGAGTGGGGCAAACAATCACTGAAACAAGTGATACAGCACTTGGCGGCATTATGTAAGGAAAGGGTTTTACTGAGCCCTGGCTTAAAACCAGTGGAGATTGAGCTTCTGCCTAACAGGGCTGATTCTCATAAACTGTAAATCCATGCTTCAAATACAAAATGAGGTGTGGGAGGTTTATCACCTTTATTAAATGCTACAAAGCAGTTGTATCTGTGGCTTTTGAACTCATTTGAACTCATTTAACTCTTAATCTATTATGACTTGCAAAGAGTATTTATTTTCCTCTTGGGAATAACAGGAAGTGTGAGGCACTGCCAGAATGACTTTCCATCTAGTTGAACAGTGTGTGTCAAAGGTGAGGAGCTACTTTTCCTATTCTGCAGAATCTTAAACTGATGTCAGAATGCCAAACTAGCTGTATTCTTGGAGAATTTCGCTGCCAATTTCAGCACCTGATAGATGTCAACTTCAGACTGAATCTGAATATCAGACATATTATCCGTCCCAGCTAGCTTCTTCTTTAGAATGAGCTGATTGGTTTTGGCATGTGCTAAATATACAGAAGCAATGCCTATTTGCAAAAGATGTGAAATGGGCAGGAGAGAAGAAACCACCCTTATCAGCTGCTTAGTGGTAGAAGGCAATCTCCTACTAAATAATAATGTGAGCAAAATCAAGACCCTAAAATCAAGTCTCCAGACAAATCATGGCATCCAGCAGCTGGTTACTGTGTTTTCCCTTGGTAAATGTGGTTATATTCTTGAAGATGAATTTTTATTTACTTTAGCTAAAACAAGTTTTTTTTATTGTTGCTGGGACTAGGGGGAAGAGATTGGATTATACACCCGCCTTTATATAATCGCAAATAATAAAATACCTCAGTGGGAACATTTCTGCACATCCGAAACTTCAGCCCCTGGGCATCTATGCAAAAATAGGTCAGATCCATTCACTGCTGAGGAACTTGGCAAAGTGACAGAGGATGTTCCTGTCAACAACTTGCAAGAAATGTTGCTGCATTTGGTCACTGTCCCTGGGACAGTTTTTCTACATGAGCTGTGAAATCCATGCCTGCTCTGGGCTGACTGTTGGTAAACGTTTCAACTTAAAGAGGTGGTATATTGATCTTACTTAGAAAAACCTTCCTAAAACTATTGTTTGTTTGTTTGTTATATGTATATCCTGCCCTTTTCCTGTAAAGGAACTCATGGTGGCTTACATATTTTCCTCCTCTCAGTCTTATCTTCACAACAGACCTTGACCTTTGCCCATCATGACTTACTGTTAGATCTAAGGAAGGGATTCACACCTGGGTCCAGGACGCTGTAGATGTCTTCTTGAAAGAAGCAGTGGTACATGCCTCTCTAAAAGAGGCTTGGTTAAACCACTCCTTTAAAAGTCCAGCTTGTACCCGGAGTGAACAATGTTGCTGACATTCCTTTCCTGGGCAAGGTGCTTGCCAATGCTCCAAGCACTCTTGGATTAAACTGATTAGCTAGATCATTTCATCAAGCTTTGGAAAGGAAACTGCCTTGGTCATCCTGTGTGGGATTACCTTTGCCAGGAGATAAACAGGAGGATGTAACCCTGTTGATCCTCCTGTACCTCTCAGCGGCTTCTGATACTATTGACCATGGTATCCTTCTGGATAAGCTGGTTGGGTTAGGAGTAGAAGGTACTGTATTGTGGTGGTTCTGCCCTACCTGACCAACCAATTCCAGAAGGTGGTGCTGGAGGATTATTGTTCTTTGCTGTGGAAGTTATGTCAAGGAGTACCATAGGCTCTGTTCTATCCACCGTATTTAGTTAACCGCCCAGATAACCTTTTGGCTATTGAACGGTATAAAAATGAACAAACGAATTCTGTGGGGTAGGTTGAGCTGAGGGTCTGTAATGTGCTCAAAGTCACCCAGTTAGCTCCATAGCTTGAGTGGGGGACTGGAACCCAGATTGTCTGAGCCCCAGTCCTGCACTTTTAACCACTACAGCACACTGGCTTAAACTGCTCATCTAAGATGTATAACCATTGAATTGGCTTTCTGTTGACATACAGGATGTTGGTTTAAAACATTCTGTATTCTAAAAGAATACCAGTGGGTTGCATGCTTTAATATATATACTTTGAAGGGAGGAGGGGAGTCTGCCAGCACCGCGGAAGGCACAGTGTGCCCAGAGCAAAATTGAACTACCAAGAACATGTGTTCTGAAGACAAAGGGGATCTATTTATAAAAGTGTTATGAGATATTTTAGATTCACGATGTAAGGCAAATAAGGTTCCTCTTTCGTTTCTGTGCAATTACAAATATGGGAGAGCTAAACTTGCAAAGAATAATATTTGGGAAAATTCTCAGGTTTTTAAAAAGCAGGATCTGATGTGCACCCAAAGATGTAATTCCGTGGGGTATGTGCATGGTCTCTAGGGGAATTCCAATGCCTTCCCACTTAATTCTCCGCTTTCTGGCATATGAGCGACATAACTGAGGGGACCTATCTGTCTCATGTGCTTTTTCCTCCGTACTGAATCTATAACAAGATTGCCACCATCTAAGCCCATTCCTTCCTCATTTGGTTTTTGCTTTTTTTTTACCACCAAAGCCATTACACCTTACTTCCTTTCTGCTTCATACTCCTTCCTACTTCCTCACCATTTCTAGTTCTCACTGAATCATCCTTATTTTTGCTTTTGCTCTCTGAAGTAATTGACCAGTGTATATGACTTTGAACCAGATATGTCAGATCATTTTGAACTGAATTCAAACTAAGAGCCAGTGTGATGTGGTAGTTAGAGTGCACTGAACTAGGGACCTAGACGATCCGAATTCTAGTCCCTGCTCAGACATGGAGTTTACTGGGTCACTTTGTGCCAGTTACTCACTCTCAATCTAAGCTATCTCACAGGTTGTAAGGATAAAATGGAGCTATGTAAGCCAAGTTGGGTTCCTCAGGAGAAGCAAAATGATAGGATGTAAATGCAATGTAACAAGAACAAACCCATTTCGAAATGGGAGACAGGTTCTGTACATGTGAGATTCTAGTTTATTGTCAATAGCCAAGAGTTCTATCCTTGCCTGCTTGGCTGGCAAATGAAACACATCTTTCCACTTGTTAACCTAAACAAGCACAACTTTGACCAGATACACTTGTTGTGGATGTTCATTTAACAACAATTCCTCTCATTTTGGTTTGTTAGTGTTCTGTGGTATCTTCAGTAAAGTATACATTAAAGGGAAAGTCCTTGTGATATTATATTTGGTTAGCTTGTCAACTTTAGAGTAGCTAAGCCCCCTGCCAAAGAGGACTGCGACCTGGTTGTCTGTTCCATACCTGTGCCAGACCCATTTCCTTCATGAGCCTGAGAACTGTAGCCTTTGCAAGTTACTGCCAAGAAATGTTACCAGACAGGGAGTTCAGAAAACTGATTCCAACATAGATGGCATGTGTTTGACCATCTCAGCTGGAAAGCATTCAGCACAGAGTCCTGGCTAGTAAATTATTTTATCTCTATGATTAGTTCCCAGCTCTTCTTGTAGAATATAACTGTGTACCTTTTTTTGAGGAAGCAAAGCAGATGATGAGCCTGATACAAGTTAAGATGTGACAACCAACAAGTCAACATCTCAGGGCAGTTAGCAGACTGTATCAGCTATCAGCTATTATCACGGGAATGGTGAAATGCCACACATAGCTCTCCTTCATCACTTTAGAGTTGTGCACTATTGGAAAAAGCCATCACTTTGGAAAGACAGCACCAGCTAGAGAAAGGGAGGGGGATGTGGAGGGGGGATGTAGAGCAATAGATGTTTGCAAACAGAAAGGAGGTATCCAAAGAGGAAGATAGAAATCAAGCCATAAGCTGGTGTCTCTCTGATGTGAGTTGGAGTTCCATAAGCTAAAGAACCCTTATGAGTTGCTTTTCAGAGTTGCATCTCATCCACATTAGTCTTTTGAACATTGTTAAGAACCTTGTTATGAGCTGGATATGGATGAGCAAATTTAGAGAGAAAGTGCTCTCTATTCCTATTCTATAAACCCACAATTCACAAATACTACTATCCGAAAGAATGGGGGCTAGTATACATTTGCTTTTGCCAGGGCTCTAAAACCTCTCTGTCTAGACAGGGATATATTTAGAAACATAGAAACAGCGCAAGTTAGAAGGGGTCTCCCGGGCCATCTAGTCTGACCCCCAGCTCCAGCCTGCTCCGCTCACGAGATGCCCACCATGTGCATGTCTAGCCTATCCTTGAACAGCCTCACCTATGGGGCCTCAGTGACCTCTCGTGGAAGCCCATTCCACACCCTCAGGGTCCTAACTGTCCAGAAGAGCTTCCTGGCATCTAAATGGAACCTTGGCTCCCTGAGCTTTGCTCCATTGGAGCGCGTCCTGCCTTCCCCTGCAGGGGAGAACAGGTCTCTACCCATCTCCATGTGACATCCCCTCACATACCTGTATGTCATCAACAGATCCCCTCGGAGTCTCTTCTTCTCCAGGCTGAACAGACCCAGTTCCCTCAGTCTCGCCTCATACAGCATCCCCTGCAAACCGGCCACCAACCTTGTGGCCCTACACTGCACTGACTGCAATCTGGCTATATCCTTTCTGTAATGAGGGGCCCAAAACTGAACACAATACTCCAGTTGCGGGCGCACTAGAGTCGTGTAGAGTGGTAGTAATACCTCTCTTGATCTAGAAGCCACACTTCTGGCTATGCAACCAAGAGTGGCGTTCGCCCTCTTGACCACCGCATCACACTGCTGACTCATGTTTAGCCTGCAGTCAACCAGTACCCCGAGGTCTCTTTCACAAGTGCTGCTCTCCAGCCACTTGTCCCCTAACCTGTACTTATGACACCTATTGCTATGCCCCAAGTGCATTTGGGTGCAAGTATTCATATTCTTCAAAGTGGACTACTCACTAGAGGTAGATGGATAATAGAATTTATAGTAACCCATTCTCTTTTCAAAACTCTTTTATTATTTACTCTATTTGCATGGCATGCCAGTCTATTGCAGATGGAATAGTAGACTAAAGGCTTTATGGTCAGCACCGTTTGCCATTTCTTTGCTTCTTTTACTGAATTGACAAACGCCACTCATGTCTTTGTTTTCTTTGTGCATCGCCTTACAGTGTAGATCAGACAGCATTAGGAATGTTTGCATGAAGAAAGGTTGGGGTTTTCTTCCCAGGCTACCATCTGGGTGATCTGTCTAATCCTTCCCCTGATTCCAGTTTATCAATGATAGATGATATTAATTTAAAGGCCAGACACAAGAAGAGGGAAAAGAAGAGGAGGGGATAAATTTAAACATCATTGCCTGCCATACGTGGATGAGTTTTTTGTCGTATCAGAGAGAGAATTGGGAGAGAGATTCAGCCACTTAACTTAATAGCACAGCTGGTAGAACACTAGGGGGTCTGGGTTAAAGCTTTAGCTAGGTTATTATTTTCTGCCTTCACCAAAGCAATTCAGTTTGTGAAGAGAAATGAGCAAACAAATAAACACTAGAGTTAGTATACAATGTTTAAACAGAGAAGATTTTAAAATCTCTAAGAAATGGAGCATAGCTCTTTAGCCACTAAAAACTTGGCACCTTTGAGAGGAAGTAAATTGGCATTAGCAGCCTTTGCAGTGGGAGACAAATTTGTTAAGGTAGTGGGTTGCATGACTGTTATTTCCCCCAAGCCATGGAGAAACGTCTTTTGTTGAACTGGTGTAAAGAAACATGTCAATCATTCTACACAAAATAGCAGACGCAAACATGAAAATAAACGGTTGATATGCCAAACAAAAACTATGTTGCATGTTATTGCGGCCCAGTAAATTTCAGTTGCTTTAGAGGTACCCAGAAATGTCTTCTGGAAGAGCTTGAAGATTATATTACCTAATGAAACTGCTTACCATAATACCTCTTCATTTCTGTGGCTGCTGTGGCAGCAAAGGAAACAACTCAAAAGCAGAGAGATTATTTGTAAAAGTAAATGTGATGAGTCAGGGCATGCATTAAGCTGGACTTCTTCTTGTAGGCATTTATGTCCACCCCATGCTTTTAAAATGCAGTATTTGACATTTTGTGAAGTGGAAGATGATGTGTTATTAGGGGCTAGTTAAGAGAGCACCCTGCATTCACTTTCCACTGCTTCTTTGATTCTGTTCCAATTGATTTTGTAATGCTTCTACCCTTCTATGAAGACAAGTGCTCTGCTAATGCAGATGTTTAAAGAAAGTATTTCGTTAATGGTCTGCTCCATCTACTACAAATATCATTCTGTGTTCCTTATATCCTGAGGAGATAAACGCCTTTTAAAGTTTGAACCCTATCCATCTCCCCTTACATTTAAAAATTACCTTTTGTTCTTTAACAGCTAGTTAAATAATCAAAATGTCCTTCAATATGCACGTTTGATGGATCTTTTGCCTGTAAGCTTTCTGAATATTCCATTTCATTACTGTTGAAGTGATAGTGTTTATTACCAAAATCCCTTCATTCTACAGGTTGTTTTGATTTGAGTAGGTTACTCCATTTATCTACACACCAACCACCAGTATGGTCACTGGAATATCTTTAACAGGTGCATGTCTGATACTGCTAGCCTAGGAAAGTGTGCTGGTGTGCTGACAGGTTTAGTTAGAAAACAAAAGCTGGCACTAAAAGGTGTTAAATATTGCTGTATTTGTTAATGGCTGTGACTCTAGCTGACAAACAAAAATATCTTTTGTATGTCTAAGAAGGTGGTTGTAGATATCATTGCCTCCTCCATCTCCTCTTTTTCTTGATTCAGTTTTCCATTTCTCTCTTGATTTCCTGGTTTATTTTATTTATTTTATTTATTTATATTGTGATTTATATTCTGCCTTTATCCTACAAAGGACTCAAGGCAGCTTACATCATCTCTCCTCCTCCATCTTATCCCCACAACAACCCTGTTGTTTATCTTCTCTTTGCTCTTCATTTCCTTCAACAACTCTGTCTCCCATCTGTAAGTTTCATTCCCTAAAGAGATTAATGATAGGAAAATAAAATTGCATTTCCTCACTGGGACAATTGTGCAAATTCAGCATTTATTAGCACAATTTTTGGAGAAGGAAGCATGAATGTAGAACATAAAGATGTGTTCTCGAGCAATGAAAGACAAACATCAAACAAAATGAAATATAGCAAGAGTGCTTGTCTGAATGCATCTTTATTAGGAGAGTCCTGTCTTTCAGTGTCTTGCATGACTTGGGTCTTAACAGATACTATACACTTCAGAAAAAAAATTTCAGTGCAGATTACCTTCAGTTTTTCTCTCATGGCAAGCTTAATATTGGAGTTCTAAACTAGAAAGGGTAAGAGGTATACAGCTAGGTGAAAGGTACCATAAACTAACTAGTGTTCTGTTTTTTAGCAGAATTTTTTATTTTTTGACATGCCATGTGGGCTTACCTTTCTAGTCCTCTGCCTATTGCTTGGAGTAACAAATACAGCTACTGGCACAGTAATCCTGAGGACTGTATCTAGAATCTCCACTCTTATCATTTTAAAAAGCCTCCTTGGAGAAGCATGCAGAATCTCAGCACCAAGGTCAAACCATTAAAATCAAGCTTCCAAACAGCTTTATTTAAACATTGATTGGATTTAATAGAGATCATATAATGCCTGCTTTGATTGTCATCCACAAAATAAAATTAATAAACTGCTATCACTGAATGCTCTGAGCAATGCAGGCTCATTGTTTTCTTAAAATGCGATCTTTGTAACCAGCTGCTACAATCCGAGCAATTGGGTTGACTCCAGCGATCAGTAAGATGGCAAAAATACTTTCGTGGTATTGCAAAATAACAATATAATTTTTACAGATGCCTAGATCTCGTAACACTAGGCAAAACTCTTTTAATGCTTTTTTTTTCTTTTTTGCCACTTTTACAAAGTTTACAAGATGTACCTTTGTGAAATGTCAGGGTAATTGCAAATTCCATGTTTTCTCGGTGCATTTTCATTTAGGATTAATCAACATTTAAATTATCAAATAAATTATTAAAATTTATGTTTTTTACATTTGGAGTAAAATTCAGACCACATCTTCATTGTTATATTCACACTGATCTTTTAGTTGGAATTGCAGTGTTGAAAATCTTCGTAACTTTAATGGATCAGATCTTATATAACATGAGATACAAGCAAATTAAAATAATTTTAAATGTACTTTTGTAAATAAACATTGGGCTTACTCATGTAGAGATCCTTAATGTGTCCCTCTGTTGCAATTATGTCCTTTTAGGTTTCATATCAGGCATGCAGAGAAACCCCCAATTGTCTCAGTATGCACCTCAGCAAACTGGACCTTCCATGTCACCACATCCTTCACCTGGAGGCCAAATGCATTCTGGAATTGGGAGCTTTCCACAGAGTAATTCAACTAGTACTTACGGAACTCAGATGAGCCAGTATGGGTCACAAGGTAAAATAATTGACACACAAAATGGCCTGGTTTAAATAAATCTTCAATCTGTGTTGTAGGTAATTGCATATTCTGCAGAAAAGTGTATTAACCAGAAAAGTCTGCATACATGCTTTTGATTTTTGTAAATGTCTAACTCTTCTTTTGTGGATGTCCTGCAACCAGTTATTCAAAATGGTTTAATTATTATTTTAAAATTAGAAATATTCTTAAAATAAAAATTTTAGTAGTGGACTTTCCTTGCTTTTTGTTTTGAATGAAGCACAAGAATTCACAATGTATCCACAAGCCAGTACTAATATGTGCTTTTTCTCCCAAATGCAGTCTGTGTTTGGTAGAAGTTTGTTGTGAATAACACATTGATTATATTTGATTATATTCTATCTCAGATTTGGACAGAGAAGTTTCTTTTCATAGTTCTGTTTTTCTGCCCTTTGGAAGTAACTGCCCCCATAAGTTTAATTCCAGACTTAAAAAGGAAAGTTCCAAAGTAATTCTGCCTGCACAATTCTTAGTATTCATTTTTATGAACTAAAATAAAGGTGTTGTTACAAGCAGGGTTGCCATCAACACCAGCATGCTTGGGCAGCTGCTGTGATTCCAGAAAGACTAGTTTTGAAGTTGACACTACCTTATCCTCTCATTGTGCAGCAGGATCTGTGTAGTGCTTAACATTTTCCTTTCCAACCATGTCTTGAAGTCATAACAGCAGGTGACATTCAGCTGCCTACAACAGAGCACAATACTGATACTTGCCTGATAAGAATGCTTATGAATGTATCAGGTGGCGGGCGGGGTAGGACACTTTGCCAGGAGTCCCTCAGATCTGGAGCTAGTTTGTTCCAGCTTAACTGTTCTGTTATTTTCACAAGAGATCATGGAGGAACATGAGCACCAAATGTTCACAAGAATTTTCAGATCCATTACAGTGTGTCCTCCTTGAAAATTGTTCTAAAAGCATGATTTTGGAAGGGAATGTTACATTTAGTTGGCTCTGTATATAGCATATGCCAGGTAGTTTTCTTGTCAGTTCTTATAGTTCTTCACAAGTAACAGCATTCAAATGTCATCAGGTTTTGGGAGGTAGATATAGTTTGTGATGGACCTATTTTCTATGGGTAGGGATTTAGAAAAATAGATAATGCAAGTATTACTTTTGTCTGTCTGTCTGTCTGTCTGTCTGTCTTTCTTTCTTTCTGACATTTACCTCTTGCAGTACCCACAGGCCAGCACTTCTCGGGTCAGAAAATCATTGCTTAGGTCTCTTTGATCATAAAGTCTGCTCATTTCATATATGGGCGTAGCCAGTTGCCAGGCCTTGGGTGAGACATTATTAGTGCATGTTCAGACAGAAAAATATGCTGGGAGTTAATAGGTATGTTTTTTGCCTAAACCTGCATAGGATTGTGCTCTTAGGAACAAGAAGGCTGCATGTATTTAAGAGCTACTGCATGATAAGTGTAAGCTTAGCTGTTAATGGCTGAGTACCAGGAATAAGTAATAATATAGCAGAACTTTCTAAATCTGGCAAGGTTTTCTTGCAGGGCAGTGGGAACAGCTAATGCACTTAGGGAATAGGCCTGGCTTAGATCCATGTGACTATAAAACAATAGCCAATTGAAAGAGGAACTCTATTTTGAAGAAGGTTGCATATTTATTACTAGCACAGATGGTACAGTTCACTATTTGTTCATTGGCCATCTCCCTTTCATTCTGAAAATAAGTATTCTAGTTCTGCAGTTATTCAGCCATTTCTACATCATACATTAGTTCTTTATTCTTGAATGAGTTAAGGTAATGCCAAATGATTTCAGCCAACATGACATAGAAATGGTATGAACAGTCACTGTAACATCAACTTGCATAACAGAAGCAGCATGTTAAGATTGCTCATGAATGAACTCAATCTAGTCTGATACACAGTGAAGGAGCAATGTGTCCAACTCACAACTTTTGTAAGCCACCATTCAAAACCACTTTCAGCAGCTTTTTGATAGAATAGAGAATGAGATTGAGCTGCCAGCTGTATATAATAAGTGGAAAAATTATATTAGTGTGTTGCCATATGCCTAACCTTGCATGTGTGTACTGCACCCTCATTCTCACCAGGCTGACTTATTTGTCTCTAATGACTCCTATAGAAAGTAGCTACTAGTTTGTCCAGGATAAGCTGTCTTGTAGTTATCCTAGACAATATAAGTGAGATGAACCTATATAATTCACAAGAGTGTTCAATTAAAACATAGTGATTCTTGTGAGTACATCTGTAATTGAGGCAGCACTAAGCAGGATAGGAATGCATATTGATATCTATCTAAATGAATAATTAAATGTCTGAATATCCTGAATCTAGTCTTCCGAAATAATGCAGAAAGATATTTCTGCATATTTCTCACTGCCTTCTGAAAAATTTCCTACAATTTGTTAATTTAGAAAAGCCATTTGTTATTTCAGCTTCTGTAGAAATGAAAGTAGAAATGGAGGCAGACCTGGCAAACATAAACTTAATTTCTTGATAAGGCTAATGTAGAGATATATAAAGTTAGTAAAAATGTCAGAGTTGTCACAGTTGGCAAGTTGAAATGACCTGTTTCAGCCAATTATAAGACAAGCAGTGACATCTGGGCTTTTCGGTTAAAGATTTTCAAGTTGTGTTCAGCTCTTTAAATAATAAGAGATAATTTTAATAAAGCATAAAAAGATAATGTTAACACCATAGATTAAAAATCCCAGTCTTTGTACCATATATATTATATCAATCTTCCAGTGCTCTACTGCTTTATCACACTCTAAATCAGAGGTGCACAACTTACAGCCTTCCATATATTTTGGGTTACAAGTTCCATCTTTCCTCACCATTGGCTATGCTGACTAAAGTTAATAGGAAATGTAGACAAAAGTATCTGCAGGGCTACATGTTCCTCACCTCTGATTTAAATGGTCATTCTCAGAATCTGTCAAGAAAGAGAAGGCAGGCAAAGCAATTGAGAGGGAAAAATACAACATGGGTATATTGCCTCATCTTCTAAGAAGAGCCTAGCATTCGGAGGGGAGAAGAAAAGAGAGGCAGGGATTCCTGGAAGGCCTTATCATATATGAGCCTCTTGGCTCACAAAAGTAATCCTACTTAGCTAGGGCTGGTCTGTGCAATAACACATGGTGATTTTCTTTTTAAATATATATTTCTTGCAGCTAATGCCTCTGAACATATACATATACTTTTTCAATGGCAAGGCAAATTACAACCCAAATTGCATGGTATAGAGAACAACTTGTAATCCTCCAGCTAAAAGTGCTGAAGGCTTGATGAGAATGGAATTGAGCAATATCTGGAGTGTCACATGTTGCCCACCCCTGTGTTAGCAGCTTGACTTCTATACTAGGGTTTGGTTCTAAACAGGAAGAATCTGTTACTCTCCAGAAGCATATATGTTCACTCTTGGTACAGCTTACAACCTTGTGGCAAAATTGCCAAAATGCATAATTGGCAACATTCCACTTAAAACATTTAAAAGTCATGTGCTCCATATATTGACCAAAATGCATGCATTGTCTCCACATTAGCAGTGACCAGTCATATGTGGCTCATAAGTGGTCACATGGAAATGATGCACTTATTTGGGCCAACCCTGAGGTAGGAGGCTATTCTGCCTTGTGCTCCTTGGAGGAAAGGCAGGAAGGAAGGAACAAATGCTGCCAGAGTAAGTGGTCCAAAGGGAAGTCCATTTTAGAAGTCTTGGCATGAGACTGTAATGTTTAAATTGGCCCTCAGAGGCATTACTTGAAGGACTATGGCCAGTGATATCAAACTTTCATTTTTGTAGTGTTTCATATTACAGTTTTATTGTCTCACCCTCTATGGATTTGTGTGATTTTCAAGCTTGTCCAAAAGTTTATATCTGAATGAACATAGTTTTCAGTAGAAGTGCATGATATTGGCCAAATCTCACTTAGGTACACTGCAAATTTTTTAGTTGCCATGATTTCTTATTGGCCATACTCCTTTTCTCTCTGGCATGTACTGAAACCCACTGATCTTTTTTCCAACAGTTCCTTACTTGCTTCTCATTAGGTGCATTATATAGCTGTAGTCTGAATTCCTTCAGAATTGTTTGTTTATGTAATTTGTCTTGTTTCTCTTTTTCATATAAAAATAATATATCAGTTGTATTTATTTGGCTAAGAGACCATTTTTGAACATGAGGTAGTTGCAGATTTATTCTCAACTGTTTTTTTCCTAGTGTTCATTTGTATCTTGCATGTTCAGTGCATAGATCAAAAGTATTTTATTTCATTTAGAAATTGCATTTCTTCTTTGTAAGTCCTAGAGTGAACTATAGTCTATACAGACTCAATTCTAGATAAATTAATTGTATTGGTTAAAAAAAAAGCTTTCTTGGGCTTCTTGGGAAAAAACAGTATATAAATTTAACAAATGAATGAATGCTGTGGTAAAATTGCTTCACCTCTCCTTCGTAGCCTAGTTCAAGCATCTTATTTTCAGATTCTTCGTCGTGGCCTCTGTGCATCACACATATGGGGTACTGCACCTGCGCAGTGCCTGTGGCCGGAAGATTGACAGCTAACGGTTTTTGGCGGGAAGCTCCGTTCCCCCTCCCCCTGTGGCCTATAAAGAGCAGAGCGTCCGCCATTTTGTTCAGTCTTTGCAACCGCCATTCGCTGTGCCTCATGCCGCTTTCGACTTTCGCTTAGAGCTGTTACCTTGGTCTCGATTGTCCTTCTTCCCAGTTTTTTCTTCTCCTTGCTCCCAGTTCATTGTTCCTCGTAGTTTTTCTCTTGTTATTTCTACTTTCGATCTATCTGAATACACACACACACACACACACTTACCCTCTGCACTATCCCTCTCTTCTTCTTCTTCTTCTGTGATGGCGCAGTGAGCAGCTTTCCGCAAATGTGCAGACTGCGGGTCAAAAATGGCACCAACGAAAACCGCCTCCGGAGACTCCTTTGGGATCAGGCTCTGATGCAATCAGACCCGCTTGTTGCCATCCCAAAACCTGGCTCCGCTTCTGTGGCCCCACCCTCACAGCCTTCAGATGAAGGTGCGTCTGCTTCGGTGGCTCCCTCTGCTTCACCTAAAAAGAAGCATGGAAAGCAGAAGCATGCCGAATCCGAGAATTCGGCAGGCCATAAAAAGGCCAGGAAGGAGAAGGTCTCCAAGCCTCCCAAGAAACCCAGGAATTCGGACCATCCGGACTGTCCCCGACATCCAGACTCGGATCCGATGGGCCCCTCGGTACCAGTGGCACTTACGGTACCGACTCCGCCCGAACTGGTCCTCCAGGAGGCTATGTGGGTTACCCCTCAAGGGTCTCCCCGCCGTGTGGTTGACCTCCCGCCTGCACCCCTTCCAACTCTACGGGGTTCAATATCCGACGGGGAAATCCAGGACTCCCCTCCTAGGGCGAGGTCACCGACACCCATGCCCGCAGTCACAATGGAAGCGGATGTTGGACTGTCCCCACCAGGGAGCCGGAGGAGCCGCTCTGTAGAGCAACGTCCGGAGAGCTGGCGTCACCCCTACTACCATACTTGGGGTGATCCGCTCTCCGTAGGGTACTACCCTGCTCCCAGGGCACAATCCTCTCTCTCCTCCATCCCATGACCAACCGCGCTCATTGGATCCAAGGCGGGCGTCACCTTGATCCCCACAGGGTGGAAGCAGCCGCTCCTTCTCCCTGGTGGAGTCATCATCTTCGGCCCCACCCTACTACGGTGCCAATTCGGCCAACTCAGAAGTCAACTCAACCTCTCCGGACGTCGCTGTGACATCCCAGGGTCCTGCGTCACCTGATGAGTCCCACATCTCCTTCGTGGAGCTGATGTCTAGACTTGTCCAGTCCCTGGACATCGACACTGCCCAGTGCCCGGGACCAACGACGGACAAGTTCTACGATGTCGTCCGTGGGGAGCAATCGACATCCATCGTACTGCCGCTCATAACCACCTTGCGGCAGGCGATGACGCAGCTCTGGGACTTGCCATCACATCCTCAGCCGACGTCCAGGAGATATGAGTCGATGTACAGGGTTCGGGAGGAAGACATCCCCTTCCTCCTCCAACATCCCAAACTGAACTCTGCAGTTGTCGAATCCTCGCAGGGCAGAGAGGCGAGAGGGCACACGGCACCGAGGGATAAAGAGGGCCGAAAAATAGACTCCCTGACTAGGCGAGTCTATGCTGCTTCAGGCCTGGGGCTCCATATATCAAATTATGAGGCGACGTTGGCAAGGTATCAATACTTTATTATGCAGTGCCTGCACAATGTCGCCTCCACCCTCCCAGACCACCAGGGTGACCTCGCGAAGGTCTTGATTAAGGAAGCCATGCAGGTCGCGGTGCAGCAGTTATCCATGGCAAGGCACCACGTGGATACTGACTCACGGGCCTTGGTTGGTGCCGTTTCTCTCTGAAGGCATGCATGGCTTCGGAATTGTAATTTTTTGGAAGAAACCAAGTGCCGGATCGAGGAAATGCCTTTCGATGGATCCGGGCTTTTCCATTCTCGCACCGACCACAAGCTCAAGAAGCTGCATGAATCGAGGATAACGGCACGCAGGATGGAGATACAGTCCTGGAATCATCCATCCTACAGGCAATCATATCAACCACAACACCGCCAGCAACAGCAGCGCCACCGTTCTCAGCCCCAACAACACTTCCAACAAGGCCGCCGTCGTTTCGACGATCGGAGGCAACGTTGACGGGACTGGCGAACCATTCCTCACGCTCCACCAATACCCACCCCCCTCTCATCTGGAGATCGGCTTCGAAGCCGACTCCCCATTTGGGAGTCCATCACATCTGATTGGTGGGTATTGTCCATTGTTCAACACGGCTATCGAATAGAATTCGACATCGTTCCTCCGTCGAGTCCGATCTGGTCCACTTCATGTTCACTGGTACTGCTCGACGAAATACATCAACTTCTTCGTAAAGGAGCAATTCGTCAAGTATTCCCATCTGACGGACTCCACGGATTCTATTCCAGATACTTCACAGTCCCTAAGCGGGATGGTGGTCTACATCCGATTTTGGACTTACGGAACTTAAATAAGTTTATTGTACCCAAAAAAGTTTCGTATGACTACCCTTCAAAACATTTTGCCGTTGCTAAGGAGAGTGGATTGGTTCGCCTCATTGGACTTGAAGGACGCCTACTTCCATATTTCAATTCACCCAAGTTACAGGCGTTTCCTTCGTTTTGCGGTTGCAAACCAACTTTATGAGTTTACAGTTTTGCCTTTTGGACTGGCTACGGCTCCAAGGGTTTTTACCAAGTGCATGGCTCCTGTCTGTGCCTTCCTACACCTCCAGGGCATACAAATTTATCCGTACCTCGATGACTGGCTGTTGGTGTCGCAGTCCAGAGAAGGGCTCCTTGCGGCCATCCATACAACTTGTGCCTTGCTCAATAGCCTAGGCCTATGTATTAATACTGAGAAATCTTCTCTTCTCCCGACACAGACACTCACCTTCATTGGAGCCCGCTTGGATTCGACGTTGGAAAAAGCCTTCCTCCCTCAGGACAGACAAGACTCTTGCTCGCCTCATCCATCAAATCCGACGAGAGGGAACGGTCCCGGCGAGGTCTATCCTGCGGATCCTGGGGCATATGGCTTCCTCAGTTGCCGTAGTTCCACATGCCAGGCTTCGGCTTCGCCCACTGCAACTCTTTTTCAACAAGGTGTACCATCCTCAAAGAGATCCACAGTCGAGACTGATTTGGATCCCAACTTCCGTGCTTCACTCTCTGCGTTGGTGGTTGGAACAGACCAATCTTAGGATAGGAGTCCCCTTCAGGGCACGACCTCCTACGATTACCCTTGGCACCGACACGTCTCTTCTAGGATGGGGAGCAGTATGCTCCAGCCTATCTACCCAAGGTACGTGGAATCGTCTAGAATCCACGAATCATATCAACTTCCTAGAACTACTGGCAGTTTTCAAAGCCCTGCGCTCTTTCGAGGACATCCTTCATCATCAGATCGTTCAGGTAGCTTCGGACAATATAGCTACCATCTTTTATCTGAACAAGCCAGGGGGAACAAAGTCATCGACTCTAGCCAGGCTTTCTATTAAAATTTGGGACTGGTGTATCCGGAGACACATCACGCTGATGGCTGTTCATCTAGCTTGTGTAGACAATGTGCAGGCGGATCTTCTCAGCAGGCACATGTTCACCTCTCACGAGTGGGAACTGGATCCCCATACGCGCAACCACCTTTTCCAGCGCTGGGGGTTTCCCGACATGGACTTATTCACTACCCAACAGAACAGGGTGTGTGAGGCTTACTGTTCGAGAGCGGGAATCGCACACGCATCCCTAGGGGACGCATTCATGATCCCTTGGAACAATATGAACTTCTACGCCTTCCCTCCGATCCCTCTTCTGATGAGGGTCATAGCAAAGATAGTGTACGACCGAGCATCGGGGTTACTAGTTGCCCCTTGGTGGCCACGTCAAGCGTGGTTTGCGAAACTACTCGACATCTCTCGTGGGGAATTTCTTCATCTTCCATCGCTCCCATATCTTATAACACAGGTGGACGGCACACTTCACCACCCGGATTTGCTCTCATTGAACCTAACAGCGTGGCGAATTCGATGATTGACGTTCCATCGGTGCTGACGACGCTTTCAAAAGTTACGAATCCGACAGCTTCTACTAACCCGTCGGTACCGACGATGACTTCGACCACCTCGGATCCGATTGTCGAACCCAGTCACTCGGGTGCTTCCCCCCTCTCTGGTCTCTCTGTACTATCCGGTTCGAGACAAGACCCGTCGAATCCGAATCCGACGTTTTTGCACCCTGATATTCAGCATATCATCGACTCTGCCTTAAAGCCGTCCACAAGGAAGTCATATAAGGCTAAATGGAAACGTTTTTCCGCCTTTGCCGAGTCGCGTTTGTTCTCTCCATTCCTCTCATCCATTCAACAGATTCTTCAGTTCCTCCTGGAATTGCACCATTCCGGACTGAAGCCATCATCCATTAAAGTGTATACAGCCGCAATAGCCTACTACCATGGCTTAGTCGACGGATCACCTCTGTTTTCTCATCCTATCCTCAAAAGATTTTTGAAGGGACTATATAATCTTAACCCATCAATTAGACCAGTTATGCCCACATGGAGCCTCTCTGTAGTTCTACAGGCCCTTATGAAGGCCCTCTTCGAACCTTTGGCAATGGTGGATCTTTGATTGGTCTCTTGGAAGACGGCGTTTCTTGTAGCTGTCACTTCAGCCTGGAGGGCCAGTGAACTTTGCGCGCTTCGCATAGACCCTCCTTATTTAAACTTTCACAGGGAGAAGGTCGTTTTACGCCTCAACCCGTCTTTTTTGCCTAATGTGTCTACACCTTTCCATACGGGACAAGACATTGTGCTGCCTGCCTTTTTTCCGTCACCGTCGACTCCATTGGAAAGATCTTTGCATTCACTCGATGTTCGCCGTTGCTTAGCCTTCTACCGATCGTGAACGGTGTCTATTTGAGAATCTAATAAACTATTCATCAAATATTCTGCTAGGGATCAGGGCGATCCAGTCACTCCGCAGAGACTTTCTAAGTAGATAGTCCACACTATAGTCTTATGCTATCAATTAGCTAAGCTCGAACTGCCTTCAGTTCCTTGAGGCCATTCTGCTAGAGCTGTTGCAACCTCGTCTGCATTCGCATCCGGGGTCCCGATTGATGACGTCTGCCGAGCCGCTATTTGGGCGAACCCTTGCACCTTCGCCAGGCACTACCGTCTCGATGTTCGAGCTCAACGGGACTGCTCCTTCAGTAGAGCTGTTCTCTCCTCCATTCTTCAATGAGGACACCTTCCCTCCTCCTTTATGACAAGCTTGTTCATCTACCCATATGTGTGATGCACAGAGGCCACGACAAAGAAAAGCAGGTTGCTTACCTGTAACTGATGTTCTTCGAGTGGCCATCTGTGCAGTCACACAACCCACCCGCCAGCCCCGCTCGGTGTCGGTGAGTGGATGCATCAACCGCTCGGTGTCGGTGACTGAATGCATCTTTCAGTACCGACTATGCCCTTTTTCACGGTACCGACATCAAAACGAAAAACAAAGTTTTTTCAATAAGATAGCGTACGTTCGGTCGCAAAGACTGAACAAAATGGCGGACGCTCCGCTCTTTATAGGCCACAGGGGGAGGGGGAGTGGAGCTTCCTGCCAAAAACCGTTAGCTGTCAATCTTCCGGCCACAGGCACTGCGCAGGCACAGTACCCCATATGTGTGACTGCACAGATGGCCGCTCAAAGAACATCAGTTACAGGTAAGCAACCTGCTTTTCTCATAAAATCCTATTTCCTTCCTCACTTCTTTACAGTAGCCATAGTTTGTGTCACATCCCCTTTATGCTATTTGGATACACAGATGTTGTTAGATTATAACTCCCATTATCCCTGATCACTGGACATGCTGGTTGTGGAACTTTGTACTCAACAACATCTGGGGACCCATTATTGAGAACCACCGCTGAAAAATAGCATACATCCAAAACAGATATAGGAAATACAGTTTGAACTGTCTTGCCAGTTCTAGTTTGGAAGTAACTTGTGCTTTTCAGAACAATCATTTACCCAGTTTGAACAAACCTGGGAGGAAGATTGGAAGAAGGAAGCTTATTATCTCAAGTTTCAAACCATGGTTTAGGGGTGGCAGCTGCACTTGGTATTGCTTATGCAAGTGCAAATGAAATTGGTTTCATTCAAGTTATCCAGTATGCTGAGTGAATACAAAAAAAATTGTCTGCACACTCTAGTATTTGTGCAATTTGAACCTAAATTCCATGTGTAATTTGCACATTATCCTATAAACCAGGGGTGGTCAGACTTGTGCAACAGAAGAGCCACATATGGTAAATGTCAGATGTTTGGAGCCGCAGGCAGATGCCCGTGGGCAGTTATGGCAGGCAGTGAGCAGCGAGCACATGGGTGGCAAGTGGTGGGCAGCAAGCCACAAAATAAATTCAAAGAGC
The DNA here is from genome assembly GCF_004798865.1 of Varanus komodoensis. Classification (NCBI taxonomy): domain Eukaryota; kingdom Metazoa; phylum Chordata; class Lepidosauria; order Squamata; family Varanidae; genus Varanus; species Varanus komodoensis. The sequence goes on along the minus strand of NW_025335268.1, from coordinate 35,570,698 downwards.
CGCATGCAGCTCACAAGCCACAGTTTGACCACCCCCGCTATAACCCATCCCATTGTAGATTTTTGTTCAGGTTTTTAGCGTGAAAGCTCGTGCCTTACTAAACACATTATAGCACTTGTGGTTTGTACCTTTTTTAAAGATTTCCTCAATGTCTCTTTTCCAAGCTGTTGTGTGGCAGCTGCTCCTCCATTACCAGGGTATGGTTTTTTTTCTGAAATTCAGTGCTTCAGTTGTGACACTCAGATGCACATCTATCCTGCATATCAGTTTCTTCATCTGTGTATATCCTTGGCAGAAAAGACAAATCTGCCCTAATTTAAACATAACAAAGTACACATAGGTAGGAACATGTTAAAAATATAGCATGCCTAATACATGTTTGAGTTCTATCAGATAGTGATTTTATATTCATCTTTGCCCCTGAAATAAAGGCTTTTATTTATTGGTAGGGAATCTGGAAGGGTCTGTGATAATACAAAACTTTTTAATGTGCATTATAATATTTACTCTGAGTAGGTAGCATTCCTTACAGCAGAAGTGTCCAGCCCCTGTATCAAACATCTGCCAAGCTGGAAAGAGCTCTTTCATTCACAGATTGTATGGGTCCCATTCAACAGATGGTTTGTACACTTTTTATTTCTTAATATTACATTGCATTTCTATAGAATCATAGAATAGCAGAGTTGGAAGTGGGCATGAAGGCCATCGAGTCCAACCTGCTGCTGTTGCAGGACACCAAGTTACACCATCCCTGGCTGTCCAGTTTCTTTTTGAATCTCCAGATCAGATGCAAAACATAATGCCCTCTATCCTGTTGAGTTCTGCAGTTCTCCATACTGTATAATAAATTTCTAGGTCAAAGTCAAGAATGAGAACTATGAAAGCATTAAATTGTTAACTTGAGGGAAGAGTCATGCCTGAAAAACCATTAAAACTCTTAACTCTTAATGCCATGTGGTAAACATTATGACATATATGAACCATGGCCTTTGACAGAGAGCTGTTGATCCCATGCTTTGGTGATCAGAGGATATTCTAAGGTTTGTACTGAAAAAGTGCAGACTGGGTGGTATCTTCATTTTACAGTGCTTAAATGTTACCCAAAAGTTGATGTCCATGTCAGTAGTAGGTGCATGCAGTATTAGAGTTGTATTTTTCTGTTCACGAGGCACAATGAAGCATAGATTCATTTTAAACATAAAATTATTAAATACTTTGTGATTATCTTATTTTTACTTCAAGGACAGGGGTTGACCACATGAATGCCTCTCCCCTTGGTCTTGAACATGGCCACCTGCACCAGCATGTTGCCAAACTGTAGTAGTGATCATCAGAAAGCAACAAAAAACCCCTGGCAGTTTGCTGTCAAAATTTGGTGACAAGCCACTACAAAAATTCAAGGGATTTAGCTCACGTTCAAGTGAACTATGGTCCTCTTCAGCCTCTGTAGTGGTAAGCCTTGGAACTGCAACAGCAAATGGCTGATATTTTTTTCCACCAGTGTGCTGTTGAATTCTGGTAGTATAGCAGCAGCATGAATGTGGCCCACATGAGAGTTTGGGGTTAGAAATTGGTCCCAGACTTCCTGAACTTGCCCACGGCTGTTCTTGGAAGAAATTCATTGCTAGCTATAATACTTTTATAGTTAGCCATCTTAAAGTTGTTTTACAAATGTATAAAAACATTTTGTAGAATTAAAATTCTTTTTTCAATTTTGTAATTAATGATTATTTGTTGAGGACCCAAACAACTAAAAAGCTTTACAAAAACATGTGAAAATACACTTTGCCAAAATAGGCGTGCATTTTAATCTAACACGTTTTCCATCCAAGTGTGAATGATCTCTTACCAAATAAATTAAGCAAAAGTCAGTGCTAAGATTGAAGCGTTTTCTGTTTGGGTACTGGGACTGCTTAAAAGTGTTCAAATGGTTTCTGAATTTCTCCCTTGACACAAGTGCTGCTAAATTTGTGAAGCTAAGTCAGCTGGACCCAAGCACGTCATTTTTTTTTCATTTACACATAAATGCTCAAGTTTTTGGTATTAGGTGCTAATACCTACCATATTCATTATCCTCCATGTCTTCTCTGTTTCAGTTCCAGTTTACTCAAAACTTTGCTTCTTCCTCTAAATAAGGCTCTAAAGCTCCTGGATTCAATTCTTGTTTGCTTAAATGAGCTGGAATATGAAATCCATTGGCTGAAGAGAAAATGGGTTGCTTGTTAATGTTCCAAGATTTGTGCGCCAAACGGTACCCACTTGAAAAGTGTGGGCTCTTGCACTTGGCTGCCTGACATGTCCAGCTGATGGGGACTGGCTCAGCATCTGCTGCATTCATTGTATCTAATGGTGCATCCATCTGTTTGCTGTCAAAGCCATTGCCAGCAAATTACTAATCTATTAGAGGAACATGGAAATAAGTTTGTACTTCTCAGTCCTGGCTTTCTGTTTCATTTGTTGCTAGTATTTATTTATTCAGGTGCTGAGGAAAGATCTGCATTTTTCTTCTGAAAGGCTATCATGTCTCTGTCATTGTAGCCTAGTTTTAACAGAACAACTTTTATACAGAGGATTCCCCTGCATTTGTGGGCAAAATTTAGTCCACTGTTGTCCTATGCTTGTCCTTAAAAGGGAAAATGAGCACAAGTGTTTCTTAAGGATAATACTAGAAGTCCGCAATACACTATATACCTTTATTCTGTTAGTATTTGTCAGTTGCAGAGTAATAGTACAGTGGAAGATGAGTAGTTGTTTCAGAGAGAGAATCCTGGGACATCTTTTTATACACTTGCTCATGGCTTGCAGCACCCTTATTCAAGATGGGGCTTCATTGCCCTGCCGTTGAGACAAACAGCCCCAAAGCCTTAAAATGCTTGAGAGATCAAAAGAAAACATGTTTAGTATCTGCTGTCAGTCATTTTCTCTTTTAATAGTAATATAGTTTAATATCTAGAAGAAATTACTCTTTTTATATGAAGAAACCAGGAACACCTTCTCATACTATGTTTGAAAGGCAGTCTTACAATTTCAAGAATTGTAAGAATATCTAATGCTGTTTTGAATTTCACTGCGTTTGTACAAAGAGCCCTAATACAACGTATGTGGCTCAAACCTAGGACAAGGATTAAAATTATATTTATTACATCAGGCTGGTTGCAATGTGGTTGAAAAAAAATATGTAAATCAGGAATAGATCATGTAAGGCTTGTGAGTTTAGTCTGCAATGTTTTTCCCCTGGTCCACAGACCTACTCACTGTTGCTGTATGGTTATTTGGCGGGAGTGGGGAAACCTCTTCCAGAGAAAAGTCAGGTCAGATACAGCAAGCATAAGGATTTTCCTGTTATATGTAGAATATGAATGGAAATACTTGCTTTTTTCATCATGCACTGTTGTATAAGAATAAAGCTTGATACTTATAGATACTTTTATGTGTACACCAAACAGTAATGCAATAGAATATTGTATTGGATTTTAATTATGGCAGTAGAATTTTCTATTGAAGAGTGTTGGATGGGAGTAAAATATCAGCAATAAAGATTGTTAGGACATTATTTACCCTTTACAATGGAATGGTTTAGCAGTTATGGATGTGCTGGAGCATCAGTGAGTTAAGTGTAGAATAGGAAGATATTATACATAACAAAAATCTAAATCCAGAGAAATGGGTGACCAATCTAACCATGACATGACAATCCATATGTCCTTGGTTTACAAGAGAAGTGTAAGGACAATCCATATGTCCTTCAGAAGTGCAGAAGAGAGTTTGTAATGCAAGACTATATTAAAAGTGTATGGAGCAAGAGGAAATCTAGTCAGAAGATAACATTACTTACATAGGAATCAGTTATGCCAAATCATTATCTTAACACACAAGGGACATGGTGAATAGAATATAACTCTTCTATTCTCAATTTTTTACCAGAAGAATGTGGGATGAAGGTGCATGGATGGCAAATTTATATTTTAGCAAGGAGCATCCCTACTGGAATATTTTATTCAAAGAATAACAACAACAAGGAAGACTTTCTAGGACAAGCTCTCATGTACTGTACATATCCTATGTGGATCTTTGTAAATTCTTCACTCCTTTCATCCCAAGGCTTCTGCTTTTCCTGTTCTTTCAGCTAAGGCAGCTGTCATCTTCCCTTGCCCCCCCGCCCCATGTTGTGCTTTTGTCCATCCTGCACCATCAACCTTTCTAGAAGGCAACAACAGCACCACTTTCAGCCAGATCTGAAGAAAACCAATGTCCAATGAATATTGGGTAGTACATAATAGTCTCCCACTGTGTATCTTGCACTGCTTGAGTTGTTTATTTGCACGAGATTTTTCCATCAGATTATTCCACTGAATCAAAAGTTGTAATATTATTTTCTTCTATTGTTTTGTTTAGGAAACTACTCCAGACAGCCAACATACTCTGGAGTGACCAACACAAGTTACAGTGGCCCAGGACCTGGTATGGGTATAAATGCAAGCAACCAGATGCATGGACAGGGGCCAGGCCAGCCTTGCGGTACCATACCCCTGGGACGAATGCCATCTGCTGGGATGCAAAGCAGACCGTTTCCTGGAAACATGAGCAGTATGACCCCCAGTTCTCCCGGCATGTCTCAGCAGGGAGGCCCAGGGATGGGACCACCCATGCCAACTGTGAACCGTAAGGCACAGGAGGCAGCTGCAGCAGTGATGCAAGCTGCTGCAAACTCCGCTCAGAGCAGGTATGAATGCAAGGGAAAGGGTCAGAAAACATTCAGAATGTATATACTTACTAAGTAAAGTGGTTTGTACACAGAAGATAATGGTGTAAGTGTTTAAAAGAAGCCAAAACAACAGTGGCAGGTGTTGACTATTTTAAAACATGTTTCCTACCTATACATACAAATACTTAGAAAAGGAAATCTCACTGTTTTAAGATAACATAAAAAGGAAAGTATGTGCAATTAACCCCTTCAGTTTTGAAGAGATAAATTTAAAAATGCACAGGTGGTCACATAATTTTTTTGGTAAAAGAGGCTGGGAAGAAGCATCTTTACTGGAGTCATAGTTGTCCCCTGGGTTTTTGATGTTTCTAGAATGTTACCAGAATCCATTGGCTAATGGATGTTAAGAACAAACTTTTCGAGATAAACCAGAATATTTATTTATTATGTTTGCATACTGCTTAAATGATTTTTAAAATCCCTAAGCAGTATCTGCCATCCTCTTCCTCATGTCTTGAAGGAACTACATAAATTGATTCAGCAGGGTTTCTGTCTGTAAGCTACTTACTCTGGAATAGTATTTCCAAAACCTTTAAGCGAGAATATGTGGTGAGTGGATTGCAGTTTGTCCTGCGGGTCTACAGAGCTTTGGAAATGCAAATTACTTATTCCATGTACTGCCCTTTTCTTTGGAATCATGGTCTGTTTGTAAGCTTCACTGTGTTGAAATAAATGGGCATTTCACTACATATTACCATAGGATTTTTGATGCTAGAAAGGCAGAAAATTCCATCCCTACCAGGAAGGAAAAGATTATATTAGAGTCTTTAAACTTTATTTTAATACTTTAGGAATACACACATTGTGCTGCAAAGTGTTAGGGGAAAATCAAATGCTTGTTTGTTTGTGTGCCTTTTTAATAGGATAAAGCCACACACTATCTTTCAGAAAAACAACCTAGGCAACTGTGAAAGTAAACCTAAAGGCTTTGTGTATTTTCTTTTTTTTTTTTTTTTTTTTTTGAGCAGTCAGTATTTTACCAAGGAAAAGTTGGTGTTCAGAGGGTTTTTATTATTTAAACAGTTAATAATCAGTAAAATTGAGTGCATGGTTGCAATTTACACTATAGATTTGGATAAAGTACTTCCTATTTCACTTGAAACCTGCTTTTCAAATCCACTTTATAGAATTACTTTTCAATTTCTAGCTTTCCATAATCAAAATACAACCTTTCTAAACCTTTTCATGACATAGTACCCCTCTGGTACTCTAACACTTGTAGGATAACAGTGCAGTTATTAGGACCTCCATTAAAAAAGAAGCATTTTTAAGCATCAAATTGGATGCTTCCCTGTTTATTTCAGAGGTTTGGAAACACAGCATTTTTCTCCTTGGTTCCTGAGTAGAACAGAAAGCTTTACGGATATTTGCCTAACAGTAAGAATCCTACATGCTTCTTTCTGTATGGAAGGATTATAGCTGACAAGGTGGTTCATGCTTGTGGTCCAAAACAAATCCAAAGAAGCTGTTCTTTTGTTCTGCTTTAGGCCACCATATATTAGGTCGCCTGCTTATCCCAGCCAGTCTGGGGCTGGCGGACGCCCCATGTTTTCTTCACAGCATCCCAACTATGGCAACGCTCAGGCTCCCATGATTCATCAGCCTGACCAGTACGGGTAGGTAGCCAAGTAAACTGGACTTGCTGTGGGATCTTGACAGAATTTTTTTCCTAAATGTTATATGTCATTTGACTACTGAAGGCACTCCAGATCAAGTCTAATACTTGCATCTGAAAAGCAATGCTCTTTTTGTTGTTTACTAACTGTGTCAAATAATGATTTCAAAAATCTGCATGTCACCTGTACTGCATGGCTTGTGGCATGGCTTTGTTTCCTTCATGCCTGAGAGGGAAATGAGGATATCCATTGGCTGAACATGAATTAATTCTTGTATTTTTATGCATCACTACTTGTCCCTTCCTCCATTTTTGTCATCATTCTGTCATTGATGTCTAGGAATATTACCATGAGACGATGTTTCCATGGCTGTACTGTTGTTAGTAATCACTTTAATAAAACATTCCATTTTTGAGAAGAAAATGATTATAAAAGTCACAGCAAGAGTTAACAATCGACTTACAAAAGTTGGTATGATAGAACAACTAAGACAGTTTCTATGAGGTCTGTGGAAGAGGGGGAAGAGATCACAAACTGTTATTCCTCTGCCAAGGGATATAAAACTTTACCCAATATGAAATTTCTTAAAGACAGAGAACTATTTTCCAATTGATTCTTTTCATTGTGCAATTTCCCAACGTCAGTGTTAAAGAATTCAGTTTTATTTCAAGGTCTATGATGGCCTCGGCATGTTACTTCCATTATTTGCCAACTGGAAATCCCAAGAGCTACAATATTCATCTAAAGATACAGAGAAACCAGTGAATCCTGGTTTTGTTAACCATGAGCAGGTCTCTCCCCCTTTGCCCTTTCCAGCAGATTAAGGATCCCAACTACAGTCCTTTATTGAGTTAGACTGTCCAGTCAGGTCTGGCTTCCTAATACAGAGTGAGCAGTATAAAAGTAATTAACAAGAAGTCTTCATCAAGTTAATGATTCCTCTAATTGTGTGGTTAGTTCTTGCCCATACCAGAAGGTGATTCCAGACTGAATCCCCATCTTCCTTTTCCTTCCAAACAACGTTGCCTCCACCCTAAGGAAGGTTCCTGCTGCTTGTGGGCCAGGTGGCAGGAATGCCAGATGATATTTAATTGCTCCACTTCCTTGACTTGACACTGAACCATTGGGCTAATAAATTCACACTCCTCTTCCTTTGTCCTTCCCTTTTCTACAGTGACTTTTCCTGAACCAAAAGCAATCTGGTTTTCATCAGCCTCTTGGCTTAACTTGCAACTCATTAACCTTGACATTTCTGCCATAGAATGCAACCCCTTCTCTTCGTCTCATTCTGATTCAGAGTCCACAATCCCTACCTTGGAATGCTGGTATTTCAGGAGAAGTGGGACTAATTCCTACAACATAAATTATTCAAAAATTATATATCAGCTGAGAAAACTGATATTAAGAATTTCAACACTATGGATGTTGGTAGTTCTTTTTACATAGGATTTCTGTTCATTAAGGAAACATTTTGGTCAACCTTTCCAGATTTTTCTGCAAACATGATAGAAAAAACAAACTAGAAAGGTATGAATATTGTACATGATATCTTCCTAGCACATCATTAGTTTTGCAACAGAAAGTTGTGGTTGCACATAAAACTATGAAAATATATCTTTTTGCTTTTGGATTAAAATAAAATAGAGTATACTTGACCAAGTTCCATTGGAATAAGCCAGTTTTTTGGTTAGGATAGCTTGTTTTGCAAGTTGTTTTTAATGTCTTCGAAGTGTAAGAGTAAAGTGTAAAATAAGATACCAGTATAGAAATCACAAATTTGTCTTTTGCTAATCCAGAAGAGCTGCTGTTTGAAAGCTAGGATCTATTTGGACACAGAAAGCTACTCTGGCTTTACCTTGCCAAGTCATAGTCATAGAATCATAGAATGGTAGAGTTGGAAGGGGTCATGAAGGCCATTGTGTCCAACTCCCTGCTGTTGCAGGAGACCAAGTTACACTATCCCACTCAGACGGCTGTCCAATTTCTTTTTGAATGTCTCTAGTGTGGAGAGAGCCCACCACCTCTCTAGGCAGCTGGTTCCACTTGTCGCATTGCTCTGATAGTGAGGAAACTTTTCCTGATATTTAGCCTGAATCTGGGTTGTCACAGCTTGACTAGATTATTCCATGTCCTTCTTCTTTGTGACAGCCTTTGAGGTACTTATAGAGGGATATCATGTCCCCCCTCAGTCTTCTCTTCTTAGGGCTGAACATGGCCAGTTCTCTCAGTCTCTCCTCATATGGTAGTGTTTCCAAACCCTGGATCATTTTTTTGCCCTCCTCTGGACCCTTTCTATTAAATCATATTAAGCAACTGTGTAAAATGGATTTAAATAGCATGTATCAGAGAAAACTCACTTCTACTGAGGGCAGAAAATCAATGCCTGCTAACCAGAACTTGGATGATCAAGATTTGAGATTTAATCAGGTATATTATCTTATGTCCTATTGCAGGATGCAACCTTTCTTATTAAAAAGAAGGGTTAAGGTATTTAAAAAAAAAAAACATACTTCAGTCATATCTACAGGACAAATGTTAACGTTTCATTCATTCGGATAGAAGTCGTATTTTGCTAAAAAAAACTGAAACTTCTGATTTATCAGTCCCTATTTTGTACTTGCAAGTGAAAACCCAATGCTTTACAAAGATTGCTGTAGCACTTAAGAGTTGCAAAGCACCAGTCTAAATTTCAGGACTGTAGGTTGCAATGAAAGTTTTCTGTAGTCATTCAGTTTCAGTAATATATAAGATCAAGGCAAGCCCTGCACAATACTTGCTGTTAATATTAGTCTGTGCAATTCTTCAGTTATTTAATTGGGAATGGGGGATGCTTTGTATGGTAGCTATTTTTTGGTTTTAATAGTCTAAGTGGTATATTTTGTTATGCAATATGTTATATGTTAACTGCAGGCAGGGCAGTAAGAAGAATGGTTCTTTTTAGTATGGTTTGGACATAATGTCAGAAAACAATCCCATTCTTGGGGAACAGCAAATAACCTTGAAAAGGCAGCATGCTGTAAAGTATAAAATCAGTTTCTGTTTTTTCTTGGCCAAGACTTTCAGAAGCTGTATATTATGGATAAAGAGAGTATGCGCAGATGTGACAAATCTTTGCAATTACCATGGAAGGATACAGTGAGTGCACTATAAAAATGAAGGATGGCAACAACAAGTGAGCTTTAGACTTCCTCAACTGTTTGGATATGAACAAGTAATAAAGGGAACAAATAAACTTGGGATTAAATTTTTAAAGGGTTTCCAATTTTGAATGTCTCTTGATGGGTGCTCAAGTTGAGACACTCTGGCTTTGATAGATATTGCTGAGTACGTACATTGTAGCTTGTAGCACTTCTAAATGAATTGTATTTGGTGGTAGTATGGATTTAATACAGGTATGTAAGCAGCAGGGGATACCCCCTTTTCCCTCCCTTTTCTCATGGGACTGTTGGCCAAAAATGAAAGGGTATATAATGTGCTACCACAGATTGGCACTGTCCCTTGGCAAATAAACAAAAAGTCAGGCGTACAGCTTTAGCTTTGTGTATGTTTAGCTTGGGGCTTTGTCCTTTTTTCTTTTTCTTCTTTTTAACAGCTGAAAAGAAAAGAGATGAGAAGACTTAAAGCAGTAAACAGTTCTGTATATTGTTACTTCTTTCATTTTGTGTTTATGAATACTAGATTTAAGAGTAAATTCACGTATTCAGATACTGTGCCAGGATCTAGATCAGGGTGGTCCAATCTTTCATACTATGAAGGCTGCATGAGGACTTCAACATGGAACCCAGAGGATGCACAAAGAATTACATTTCCATATTGTAAATTAAAGTGTTCACAATATATTTATTTAATTAACAAGGCCTTCGGGGCTGCATGCAGCCCATGGGCCACATGTTGGACCACCCTGATCTAGATTATTGTTATATATGTGGTGATATACATGAACATGTATAAAGGTACATGTTCAAAGTTGTCATTTTAGTTAGTTTCTAGTGACACACTTAGAGGGCAGTCCAATAAGGGTGCCCATAACCCTCTCATCTCAGAGGATTACAGGCATCCTATGCTGGGCAAGAGGAGTGTGGAGACAAAGTATGCCTTTGTTCTCTTACCACCCTGCAAAACAGCTAGACAGTTTCAGCTGTCTAACTGCAGCAGTTTGAACAAGGAGAGAAGGAGGCTGAAGTGCTGCCAGGATGCCTTGTACTTTGGCAGCAACAGTTTCTTTGCTTCGTCACCCACTAAAGCCCTTCTCCACGTTTGCAAAGTTTACCAATGGGGTTTTTTTGTGTGCCTGTTGCACAGGAGAGATAGGTGAGCCACACAGAGATCCCTAGCTCTGAGCCTGTGGCAATCTTCTGGCCCTGTGGCCATGTAAAGGCTGTCTAGGGGCTGTAAAAATGCTCTGCTTCTGATTTCCTTCCAACAAAAAGAAGCTATATAGGTTGTTGTAGTATCACTAAGTGTATCGACTGAAACTCCTTTGAACACTTACCAGTGACATGCTGGTACTATCCTTGGATATTGTTTAAAGAATTTGTATAATGTAAGAAAAATCAACATATTTATTATATTTTAATACACCCAACAATCAGCATTCATGGAGCAGATTGCACAGAGTTAATCGATTAAAATGACATACAGACAGTTTAAATATAAAGTACAATACAAATATTTAAAAGACTACCATACAATCAGCAAATGCACTCAAAACATTTTATTTGTTACCTTTTGAGGTGTTTTATAATAAATGCTGCATGTGAAAGTTCAAAAGAACTGGCAAGTGTATACGTGTGCGTGTATGCATACAGTTATTCATCATCTGACCACATAAAATGCTTATGTATTTATACAATTATAATATGGAGACTTGCTTTCACTGCTTTTTAGCAAGAATTTGCTGGTTACATGTCAAAAAGGCTTTCTATGGGTACAGTCAATGACAGTTTCACAGAAAGCCATTTTTGCAGACTGCATGGCCTACATTGGATCCTCTTCATTGTGTGAACTATCAAAGAGGTAGCATGAGCTGAAGTTTCCTGGGACTGAAATTGGCCGTTCTTAGAGGAATATGATTAGGGTATATCCAGAAGACATTGTTCATCTACACATCTAAATGGCTTTTGACTATTTTCTTCACTACTGATTCCTGTTCAAACTTAACAGTCATGGGATAAAAGGAAAAGTCCATGTTTTGATCAAAAGGAAAGGAAGAAAGGTGTAAATTTAAATTGAGAGTTCATACAATCAAGTCTTTAAATAGTGGGGCCCAAAAAGAATCTGTGCTGAGACTGTGCTTTACCTGGCTCACAAATTAACTGCAATGGGAAGTGGTAGCGAGGTGCCCAAATTTATGGACACCAAATTATTCATGGGCATGAGAAAGATAAGTGAAGCTTAATTTGACCAATGTTAGACCAATCCACTCTGGGGCAAAACATACTAACCTTACATATATCTCCATGGGGCATAAGCCTATAGTGACTTACCAGGACTGGGATCTTGGGATCCTCATGCATAGCTTGTGGGAAACAGGCATGCTGACCCTACAGAAAAGACCAATTCTCTCTTGGAGATCATTAGGAAAGACTTCCAAAAGAAAACAGTATCAATATAGCTATAAAGAAATCTATTGTGAACATACTTGTAAGACTGGGTGCAGTAGAACATTCTGCAGAGCTGGAAAATGTCTACGATATGATCAAGAAACTGAATATTATGACGGGGCTCAAGCAACTACCCTCTAAGGAGAGGGTACATCTTTGCAGACTTTTAGCCTATACAAGTGGGTTATATAGGGTATTTAACATCATGCATCCAGTTAAGCTGAATTGTGAAGATTTGGGTCAGACAATAGGTACTACCTCTTCACACAACACATAGTTAAACTACAGTGTTTACTATGACTAGATATATTAATGGTCACCAACATGGGTGGCTTTGAAAGGAGATTAGATGAATTCATGGAGGATAAAGCTATCAGTGAATACTAAATTAGTCATGACTGACTAATTTGTTTCCTCCATGAATCCATCTAATAGAAGCAGTATGCTTTTCAGTGAAGAATAAACAGAAGGATGCCAGGGTGGACTCCCATTTTGTTATCTGTGTTGTGCAACCAGTGACCAAAATGGTGGTGACATAGCATGATGGCAGAGACAGTGAAGTATGGTGTGTGTGGTTGCTTTGCCATTGGTGAAAGTCAATTAAAGTGGTAAAAACGTTGCTCATTATTTTACAACTTGCCCTTTTTCAATGCAGAATATCACTTGCTCTTGGTACAGATGAGTTCAAAATATAGATTCTTATATTGTTATAAACTGTATGATGGGTGTGTGTGTGTGTGTAAAATCTGTTATATACAGCTGAGCCCTCTATCAGCATTTTTAGGGCTCTCTGTATTTGTAATTCATATTTCATATTGCTGGTGCCAGCAAAGCACTTTTTCCCATATTTCCTCCAGAGCCTTGAGCATGCAAGACTGCTGATGGTCTAGGAGCCACTAGTAAGGAAATATAGTTAACGGGCATAATACATTAAAGTGTCAAAGAAAAGAAAACGGAGCAAAGCATTTCAGAAGTTGAGATGCTTGACTTTTTAAAAAATCCTTGGTAGGGTTCATTTTTCCCATAGAGAATTTATAGTCACAGAGAGCATCCTGAACTGCAGCTGCATTGTATGTATTTGATCTGAAAAACTTGGGTTGAAATTACAATAATTTTAAAGGCACACTCATGGTTTGTGCAGCTTATGCAGCAGAAGGAACTGAAGCAGCACAATAAATCCATGTGTCAGTTGCATCTCCTCCTGTGTTTGAAGTCTGGGTCTCTCTTTATTTCTAGCATTCCTTCCATACTGAGATATCATGTTTTCTCTATTTGCAACTGCTGTGCGTAACAAGGTTAATATTCCCATTCCCATTTTTATATGTGTGCATTCATAAATGTAAGACTGCCTGATGTGCATTCCTCACAACAAACTAAGTTAAGATTATGATTTATTTATTTACTGTTAACCTGATTTGGAGGAATGTCAAGTACGAGTATTATCTTTAGAACAAACTACAATTACAGTACTTCGTACACCATTCAATATACTCTGCAGCATCCCTGTGAAACTTTTTCTGGTGGTAATGAAAGTATTGACACCAGCAGTTTGTCTCAGATATCATGATACATGATATATGAATTTCTGTAATATTATAGTGGCTTTCCCATATATTGAACCCTGTGTCTTACACTTCCAATATTTGGGACTTAGTCAATAAAACTGAAATATGCCTTATCAGAATTTCTTGGATGCCCAAGCAATAATTTCTAATCAAACTTTCCAAAAATGTTTTTGCTTCCAAAAATGAATCCCCTTGTAAACTCAATTGGATGAAATAGAATTTGCTTCTTGGCCTAAATGATTGTATACTGTTTCTATGAACTGTTAAACAGCTGCTACTCCCTGCCTCGAAGCTGGCTTCAATTCATTAATAGGTGAATTGATTTCTGTAGTGGTAAGTGGCTTTCAGATTAAAGATCTTATGTATACACATTCTAGTTGCTATTTTGCTGTTTAGCTTAACTAAAGCAAGATTGATGGATTTTTTTCTTAAGACCCACGCATTTCCCTTTCCAAAAATACTCAGCCATTTCCTTAGCTAGCTGGATTTTTTCTTTATGTTTTTAACTGAAATATTTCCTTTGTTCATTTTAGTAGAAAATGCATTGAGGAGTTCAAGACCATACCATATAAGGCAGCTTTGGCAACTTAAAAAAATGAAGATTTAGAGATAATATGTTACCTTAATTCACTGTATTTCCATTTAATTCCTATTATAACAATGTTTAATATTTATTTCCACATATATGCTTGTGTAGTCTAAAAAATAAATTGCTTTTTCACATAAATACGAATACTCATCATTAAATATCTTGAAAGTCATGCAAAAGAAAAACGGTTATGCACAGAAAAGTTGCCTGAGTAGTAGAGTTATCTTGATGGAAACCAGTACTTGTGGAGTTTTTGTTGACAAGAAACTTGACCTAGCATTAGTGAAGTCCCTGGGTGCTACCAATTTTTGAGATTTCATACAGGAATATACCACTAGATTTACTCAAAGGTTGCAAGATTAATTAATTCAAGCATAATCAGAAGTGTGATATTTCAACAGGAATGTGATTCTGCATGATGTATAACTACAGAAGTGAGTGATTATGTTTGGCTTCTGTGCAGTTTCATGTATGGAGAAGATGCATTCTGACAGAAAGTATGTTTACTCCAAAATACCAGAGATTTCAATAGGGCCTACTACAATTTAAGCATGCATAGGAATGCAGTGCTGGAAATCATATGTACCCCAACTTGAGAGAGGACACATCAATTCAGTGGTATTTACTTCTGGGTATGTATAGGATATGTCTCTTAGGTTGTAGCACTTACTTGGGAATAAGCCCCACTGAACCTAGTGGGGTTTTATTAAATAAATAAGTAGTTTTATTTTTCTTTATGTGTGTTTTTATGCTGTAGCACTGTAAGCCGCTGTAAGCCTTTGGGTTATGGGGCGGCATAGAACTGGAGATAGATAGATAGATAGATAGATAGATAGATAGATAGATAGATAGATAGATAAATGGGGCTTAATTTTGAGTATATATGTGTAGGATGACACTGTCCATCTTGCATTTCATTTTCTTCCCTTATTTAGACACAGGCATCACTCAGATTTGGTTTTATTGAAGTTTGCTGTTCAGATAAAACTGAGAATGTAAATCTGTTGGTCTGAAGTATATTTAGCTGAAGTGTAAAGAAGTATTGCTTTACCTATAAATTAGATAGAGAGATGATGGACGGACAGACGGACAGATTTATTAGAGTGTTTTGGGAAACTGGGAAAGTCTCCCAGACAACTTAAAAGAACACAGTTTGGAGAACTGAATTCTGCTTATCTAAAGAC
The DNA here is from genome assembly GCF_004798865.1 of Varanus komodoensis. Classification (NCBI taxonomy): domain Eukaryota; kingdom Metazoa; phylum Chordata; class Lepidosauria; order Squamata; family Varanidae; genus Varanus; species Varanus komodoensis. Next base: position 35,555,376 of record NW_025335268.1, on the reverse strand, counting down.
ATATCATGAGAAAGAAAGACTCACTGGAGAAGGCAATCATAGGGCACGTCAAAGGCAGAAGATGTAAGGGAAGACCAGATATGAGATGGATTGACTACATAAAAGAAGCTACAGCCTTGAACTTGAAAGGACTTGAATGGAATTTTGCACAAGACATTTTGGAGAGCTTTCCTTCATAGGGTCACCATAGTCAGAGATGACTTAATGGCACATAACACACACAAAGATTGAATGGCACATACACTGGAAAAAAACCCTGGGTTTCAAGAAAATGTGCCAAGATCTTTTGGTATACATGCTTTTAAATAATTTTACTTCCTCAAAATTAATAAATAGAAGGGGAAATGGATTATCCATGCCTGTTTTGACAGGTAAAAGACTGATACTACAATATTGGAAGGATAAACATTTCCTGTAAAGCAGTGGGTTGCATAGATGTTAGGGAAGTAAGTAATGGAACTGAAGAAACCTCACAGATGATTAAGAGAAGACTACATCAGGAATGCATAGTATATGCATTCTCTTTCGATCTTAGCAGTCTAGTATGCTGCATGAGCTCCTGTGAAGACAAGAAAATGTTGTGGATGTAGACTAAATTGGGGCCACTGGGTCAATAATTGTGTCAGATGTACATGTGTGTCTCATACATAAGTCACCACTCCAGAATAGGTTGGCTTCTCAGAATGATAATGTAATTAGGAAATGATACCAAACTGAAAATACAAGGCATTTTGCTCCTCCCCCACCTCCCACCAAGGTACATATGTTTAATACTAAGGATAATTTCACATAAAACATTAACCTGATCCTATTTTGACTTATTTTAATTTAGGTATATTTTGTATAATGTTTGTAGGAGTACTCTACTGCACCATACATTTATATGTATGCTTTTTTAATTTCCATAAAATAATTGTTAGCTATCTAGTTATATAATACTATTATTGTGGCTATAGCCATTGAGGGGTAGGACTAGACTAATGGGATTAGATGAAGGAAACCCAGGAAAATGTGTTTATTATTAAAGCTCAGTTTGCTGAAAGACATACTTTTAGTCTCACCTAAAAGTAGTCTAACCTACTTCACAGACTTCTTGTTAGAATAAACAACTGGTCTATAGTTCAGACCAGCGATCTTTACTATTTTTCAAGCAGGAACCACCATTGCCAGGGCCACTTCCAGCAAAGCTGTATGGTGCATGCACTCTTTCCCATGCATTTATTCTTTCCTTTACTTCCACTGCATTGCATAACTTCAGCTAGCCAGTCATGTTGCTTTTTGTCTCTTGGATTCCTTCCTCATCAAAGTTAATTGGCTGATTACATCTGTGCTCCCCCCCCCCCCGGCCTTGCTGCCACCCTATGACTAGTGAGCAACAAATCTGATGTCCACACCCTAAGCCTTCTCCAGTAGTGTAGATCACAGCAGTCAATTTCACTACTAAAGCAAACAAGACAAAGCTAGAGACCCTAAAGTCAACAGCTACTGTAAAAGGTGTGTGTGTGTGTGTGTGTGTGTGTGTGTGTGAGAGAGAGAGAGAGAGAGAGAGAGAGAGAGAGAGAGAGAGAGAGAGAGAAGACCTTGCAATGAAGAACACTGGTTCAGACCTTTGCTTAAGTCTGCTCTGCTATCGGCTACAGTTTGCAGCAGTTCAGATGGAGCAAAGGAACACAATATTCAATGAGGATGAAGAGCTGAGTCCAACTGGACTGAGTTCAAATGTTCAGAGTAGACTAGTTTGAGTCTCATTAACCATTCCCCTTGCCCCCAGCTGAGGAAATTAAAGGCTTCAACTCACAAGGGCCAGTTGAGTCCTAAGGACCAACCTCATGGCAGCAGCTTTCCAGTTTGCCTCAAGGCATCTGCGGGGAGGGAGCAGAAGTGCAGGTATGTGGTTGCGCTAGACTGGACTGAGGCTGAATCACTGCTAACCAAATAGGCAGACTTATGTTTTGGCTGCTGCTTCTCCTTTGAGAACCTGATAACTTGTGGAACTTTCTCATTCTCATGTTATTGCAAAACAGTTCTGCAGTTTTGGCAAAGTTGTGCCAGTATAATGGTTTAGCACTGTGACCAACCACCCACAGTGCAAGCAAGAGTCTAATAGGATCATATATATTCGTGTAAGAAATAAGGCAACAGTAAAAACAAATGGAGGTTTCTTTTGAAAAGGACAAAAAGTTATTGGAGGAATTCTTTGAGTGTTTTAGCACAAAAATAGAAGAATGATGCCCTTAAGGTAAATTAGTTCTTTTTAAAGAAAATAATTGTTTAAGTCTTGTGGATGAATGCCCCAGAATTAGATTGGTCGTATTATGTCATAGATTGTAAGAAACTTCTACTGCAATTTAATGGCTCCAATTCAATACAGTTTGCACTTTTCAAAATACAATAGGAAGAAAACCCAATTGTGCACAGTAGAACTTACTTATGCATAAATATGCATAGGCTTACATTTTAACATCCTAGCACAACCAAGAAGACCCATGGCTTTCAATGGGCCTTCATCATAACTAGCTGGATCCAGACTGGGACTGATATCTTAAGTCTGTTTGGAAACAGTTTTGGTTATCAAAATGTTTACAAACAAAAATCCTTCAACTGATAACAAGTTTATTTGAATAGCTTAAAGAGAGGAGGAGGAGGAGTCAGCATCAGCTCTTTGGCTCAGCCTTGGTCAATGGTCAGGAATCCTGGGAGTTGTAGTTGAAAACATTTAGAGGTTACCAGTTTGAGAAAGGCGGTTCTAAAGTTCTTCATCGTGGCCTCTGTGCATCACACATATGGGTTCTGCGCCTGTGCAGTGCCTGTGGCCGGAAGATGGATAGCTAATGGTCTTGGTGGGAAACTCTGCTCCCCCCCCCCACATTATATATGAAGCAGAGTGTCCACCATTTTCCAGTCTTTGCGACCGCCATTCATTGTGCTTCGTGCTGCTTTCGCTCTCGCTAAGATCGTTACTCCTTTCAGCTTTGTCAATTTCTCTCTTTCTTTTCCAAGTTAGTATTCCCTCATTCGTATTACTATTATTAGCATTCCTATTAGTTTCTTCACAACTCTTCTTCTTCTTCTATAAAAAAACCCCCAAAAATATTATCTACTCCCTCTATACTATCTTCTTTCTTCTCTTTCCACGATGGCACAACGAGCGGCGTTCCACAAGTGCGTAGAGTGCAGCTCTAAGATGCCCGCAGCAGATCCACATGACCTGTGCCTCCTCTGTTTAGGGGAAGGTCACAGGATGGACAAATGTGACCACTGTCTGGCCTTCTCTAAGCAGGCTAGGAAGAATAGGGAGAATTGCCTGTGTAAACTCCTGTGGGACCAGGCTCTCCTACAATCGAACCGGCTGGTGACTAAGTCCGCTACAACTTCAGGTGCACCTGACTGCCATCCAGTGCCAACTGCTCCATTGCAGCACCTGGCTCCTTCCTCTACTGTTCCGCCCTCATGCCCTTTGGACAAAGGTGCTCCCATCATGGGCAATCAGCCTGCTTCCCCACCAAAAAAAGCAGTGGGAAAAGAGGAAACACAGCGGCCCTGAAAAGCTGTCTGTGCATAAAAAGGCCAAGAAAGACAAGGCCGAAAAGCTTGTTAAGAAACCAAAAAAACCCGAGCATCCCAAACACCGACACTCGGGTTCGGCGGCTTCCTTGGTCCTGACTGCTGCGGTACCGACACCCTTGGGTCCAACCATTCAGGCGGCTATGAGGATTACTCCTCCGGGCTCTCCACGCCGTACGGGAACTGAACTACACCAAGATCCACCTTGGGGTTTGATCTCCGATGGCGAGATATAAGATTCTTCACTGAGGGCTAGGTCTCCCATGCCTATGCCTCCTGTATGGCTGGACACTGAGACTGGAATGTCTCCCCCAAGGAGCCATAGAAGTCAGTCTTCAGATGCCCGATCCGATGATTGGTATCATTCCCGGTATTCTTCCGTTCCGAGATGGGGTGATTACCAATCCGTCGGCTACTACCCGGCTACTCGAGACCATTCTTCTCCGCCGGCTACTCGGGATCGCTTCCATCCTTCAGCCCCGAGAGATGCTCCACGGGCACCGTCTAGGGAGAGCGGTAGATCAGTGTCGCCAGGAGATTCCTCATCCAGCATCCCAGCTCCTTATTGGGTGGACTTGGACAAGTCTGAGGTCAGTTCGACTTCACCCGATGCTGCGGTCACATTGCAAGGCCCCAGATCACCAGAAGAGCCACACATCTCTTTCGCAGAGCTGATGTCCAGGCTGGTTCAGTCGCTGGAGATCGAGACCCACCAACAGCCCAGTCCCAGCACCAATCGGTTCTACGATGTGTTCCGGGGTGAACAATCAACCTCCATCGCTTTGCCGCTCATCACAGCTCTGTGTCACGTGATGACTCAGCCATGGGACCTCCCGGCTCACCCTCAACCGACATCAAGGAGATACAAAGCCATGTACCGGGTTCAGGAGGACATTCCGTTCCTCCTTCATCACCTTAAACCCAACTCGGTCGTGGTGGAGTCTTCTCAGGGCCGGGAAGCAAGGGGTCACACTGTGCCCTGGGACAAGGAAGGGAGGAAGATCGACTCCCTTGCATGCTGAGTCTATGCGGCCTCTGGACTCGGCCTGCAAATCTCCAACTACGAGGCGACATTGGCGCACTATCAATATTTTATAATGCAGCACCTAGACGACATCATTGCCGCTCTCCCAGACAACCAAGGTGACCTTGCATGGGTTTTCGTAAAGGAGGCCATGCAGGTCGCAGTGCAACAGCTCTCTACAGCTAGACACCATGTGGACACGTATTCAAGGGCATTGGTCAGTGCCATATCCCTCCGGAGGCATGCTTGGTTGCATAATTGCAACTTCCCGGAGGAGATGCCCTTTGACGGGTCCGGCCTCTTCAACACAAAGACCGACCACAAGTTGAAGAAAATTCACGAGTCTGGGATGACGGCTCGTCTTACGGAACTACAGCCTCAGCCTTGACGTAAGTGGTTGTGGACCCGTCCACAATATTGACAACAATATCAGCCCCAACAACAGCCACAGCACCACCAACAACGCTGCAGACAGCAACCGCCCCAGCGATTCCAGCAAGGCCGCCGCCATTTTGATGGGGATAAACGCCAGTGCTGATAGGGTGGGCGAATCCTTCTTTTACTCCTAACCCCACCCTTCCCCCTCTCATTTGGGGACCAGCTGAAAGGCAGACTCCCCATTTGGGAGTCCATTACATCTGATCGGTGGGTGTTATCCATTATTCAGCACAGATATCGAATAGAAATCGACATCATTCCTCCATCGAGTCCGATCCAGTTTACTCCATGCCCGCCAGTGTTGTTGGACGAAGTTCATCAGCTCCTTCGTAAGGGAGCGGTTCATTGCTTGTCTCTACCTGAAGGACTGCATAAATTCTATTCTAGATACTTTACGGTCCTGAAATGGGAAGGGGGTCTCCTGCCAATATTGGACCTAAGAGCTATTAACAAATTTATGCCACCAAAGAAATTTTGGATGACCACCCTTCAAAATATCTTACCGTTGCTGAGGAGAGAGAATTGGTTTGCCTCATTGGACTTGAGGGACGCCTATTTTCACATTTCGATCCATCTGTGTCATAGGCGTTTCCTCCGTTTTGCTGTTGCTTCTGAAATCTTCGAATTCATGGTGCTCCCATTTGGACTGGCTACTGCCCCAAGGGTCTTTACGAAGTGCATGGCTCCGGTCTGCGCATACCTCCGACTACGTGGTGTTCAAATATACCCCTACCTCGATGACTGGTTATTGGTTTCTCAGACCAGAGAGGGACTTTGTTCCTCTATAAACATGGCCTGCACCCTACTGCAGGATCTTGGACTTTGCATTAACTGCGAGAAATCCTCTCTTGTTCCTGCGCAGATGATCAATTTCATCGGCGCTCGTCTGGATGGCAAAGGCATTTCTTCCTCAAGACAGACAACGCACTCTTGTTCGACACATCCATCGAATGCGATGAGACGAAACGGTTCCTGCCCGATCTATCTAAAGACTCTTGGGACACATGGCTGCATCGGTTGCCGTCGTTCCACATGCCAGGCTTCGGCTGCGCCCCTTCAGCTCTTCTTCAACAAGATGTTTCGACCACAAAAGGATGTGCCTACAAAGTTGATTCAGCTTCCGTCCTCCGTTCTACAATCTCTGATATGGTGTACAGTTCCAGCCAACTTAAACGTTGGAGTTCTGTTCCGACCTCGGTGCCCTACGGTGACTCTCGGTACTGATGCATATCTGCTCAGATGGAGAGCACTGTGCTCTGGCCTACGCACTCAAGGTGTTTGGAATTGACAGGAGTCCATGAATCATATCAATTTCCTGGAACTTCTGGCAGTGTCCAAGGCCCTGCGATCCTTCGAGGACATTCTTCAGCATCAAGTAGTTCAGATAGCCTCGGACAACATCACTACAGTTTTTTATCTGAACAAACAAGGTGGGACGAAGTCTCCCACTCTGGCTCGTCTATCAATGCGGATATGGAATTGGTGCATCCCGAGAGACATTGCTCTAGTAGCTGTACATCTAGCCGGTATGGACAATGTCGAGGCCGATCTTCTAAGCAGACAAATGTCGACATCCCACGAATGGGAGCTGGATCGGCAGATATGCGACCAACTCTTCCATCGCTGGGGACATCCGGACATGGACTTGTTCGCTACCCGGCAGAACAGGGTATGCGAGAACTTTTGCTCGAGAGCGGGAATAGGACAAGAATCACTAGGGGATGTTTTTATGATCCCCTGGGACAATATGAGCTTTTACGCTTTCCCACCGATTCCCCTCATTATGAGAGTAATATCGAAGATAGCCCACGACAGGGCCACAGGACTATTGATAACTCGATGGTGGCCACACCAAGCATGGTTTTCAACACTTCTCTGAATATCTCACGGCAAATAAATTCACCTTCCGACTGTTCCATATCTAATAACTCAGCAAGAGGGCACAGTTCGCCGCCCAGATCTCCCATCGCTGAAACTAACAGCATGGCGGATTCGATAACACTTGCTACTGATTCGGTACCAATGATGTTTAACTCTCTACAGATTGTGTCCCCGAATCGGTCACTTGGATTGAGGCTTTGAATCCGTTTCCTTTTCCTTTGTCATTGGGTTTGGTGAGTTTTCCATCGGGATAGACGGCTTTAGACCCAGAAATCCAAAGCATTCTCGAATCTGCGCTAAGACCATCAACCCGAAAGTCATACGCGGCTAAATACCTTTGCAGAGTCTCATTCTTTTCTCCCATATTCAGCATCCATAGAGAATATTCTTCAGTTTCTCTTGGAACTCCACCATTTAGGACTTAAACCATCTTCCATAAAGGTATACACGGCGGCAATTTCTTACTACTGTGGTACAATTCAGGGATCCTCCATTTTTTCTCAACCATTGATAAAAAGATTCCTTAAAGGGCTACATAACCTTCGTCCAACGATCAGACCAGTTATGCCTACTTGGAGCCTTTCGGTGGTGTTGCAGGCATTAATGAGACCCCCATTTGAACCTTTGGTGACTGTTGATTTGCGCCTTGTCTCCTGGAAGACAGCTTTTCTTGTGGCGGTTACATCAGCGCAAACAGTTAGTGAGCTCTGTGCATTAAGGGTAGGCGCTTCCTATTTAAATTTCCATAGGGAGAAAGTTGTTCTACGGATGGATCCTTCCTTTCTACCAAAGGTGGCTACTACTTTCCATATGAGTCAAGAGATCGTTCTACCTGCCTTTTTTCCACCTCCATCGAATCCGATCGAGAGATCCTTACACACGCTTGACGTGCGCCGCTGCCTAGCCTTTTATAGATCAAGGACCGAATCCATTCGCCGCTCCAACCGGCTCTTTGTGAAGTACTCGGAGCAGGACCAAGGTTCTCCTGTTACCCCTCAAAGACTCTCCAAATGGATAGTTCACACTATAACTTTGTCCTACCAGTTGGCTAAGATGGAGTTACCTACAACCCCAAGGGGTCATTCTATGCAAGCAGAAGCCGCTTCTTCAGCCTTTGCGGCGGGGGTCCCGATTGACAATGTCTGTAGGGTGGCCACGTGGGCCACTCCATGCACATTTGCTAAACATTATCATCTAGACATCCATGCTAGACAAGACTGTTCCTTTGGCAGAGCCGTTCTTTCAGCTGTTCTTCGTTGATGACACCTTCCCTCCTCCAGTCAGGGTAATCTTGCTAATCTACCCATATGTGTGATGCACAGAGGCCACGATGAAGAAAAGCAGGTTGCTTACCTGTAACTGATGTTCTTCGAGTGACCATCTGTGCAGTCACACAACCCACCCGCCAGCCCCGCTCAGTGTCGATGGGTGGACCTTGTTATCAGTACCGTACTACTTTTTATTTTAGGTACCTACACTGTATTCGTAACTTGTTATCGATACATATAGTGTTTTTTTTCTTGGTTTAGATTTTTTTTTTCCTTAGAGAGCGAACATCCGGTCTATCAAAGACTGGAAAATGGTGGACACTCCGCTCCATGTATAATGCGGCGGGGGGGAGCGGAGTTTCCCGCCAAGACCTTTAGGTATCAAATTTCCGGCCATAGGCACTGCGCAGGCTCAGAACCCCTATGTGTGACTGCACAGATGGCCACTGGAAGAACATCAGTTACAGGTAAGCAACCTGCTTTTATTGGGAAATGAAATGGCTTGGACTGGAATTTTATAGAAGTTCATCCAATTCATCTTGCATTGACTTCTTCAAGAATAGAGATTATATCTGGCTGTCTTTCTTGCAGAGCATAAGACACACACTCTCACAGTGCTCATTTCCTGCTGTACAAGCTAATAGTGTATTCGGCTTCTCAGCAGTAGGCTGAGAGAAGCTGCTGTATGCTAGTTTTTCATGAGGACAACAGCAAATTAGTGCACATTTTACTGTGGTCTTTCATGCACGGTCACTAAGCAACCTGCTTCAGGTTAATTCTGTTTACATGATATCAAAAGTAGCTCTGACTTGAATGTTTTAGTCATTAGTATTCCATAACACAGTCATATTATCTGCAGTGTACATCCACTGCCAAACAAACAAGCATATACCACAGTCCCTTGCACAAGGGAAGAGTTTCCAGAGGGTCAGTACAACTCTTCTTCCTGCAAGGACTTTAGTTCTATTGAACAGGCAGCTCTGTATATGCAAAGAGGTGGACAATGCAGCTAACTGCTTTTCAGTAAAAGAGTGCATGCATTATACTCCCCAGCATCAATTAAAGGAGCTCAAGGTAACAGAGCCAAGGGAAAAAATGCACACAGGCCTTGGGAACTGCTATCAGAATAGACAATATTAATGTAATTGTGGGACCAGTGTTCTAACTGTGAGGCAACTTCATATGCACAGCATATCATGAGGAAGCCTGCATAGTGATGCAAGACAGTCACATCCGCCTTCTAGAGCACATGTAGCTCTGGCTCAGAATTTCAGTACTCATATTCATATCTGTATTTTCCAACTAGCATTTTAATTTTAGACATCTAAATTCAAACAAACTAGTTAATTTGTGACAGTATTGCAGTTAGCAAAGCAAAGCAAGCTCTCTCTCTCTCTCTCTCCCCCCATGAGTGTGTGTGTGTGTGTGTGTGTGTGTGTGTGTGTGTGTGTGTGTGTTTCACAGTAATAAACACTCATACTCTACTATCCTTGATAGCAATCTGTTTCTAAAAAGCTCATATTGTGGCAAGGAGGAAAAGCCATAACAAAATTATATGTGTGAGAGAGCGTAAGAAAATCCCAGCAGGAAAATATGTTTGCAGATCTCACCCCTGAATTACTCTCATTATAATAACCCATTTGATGTCAGGGTATGACAGATTATAAGCTTTTTATGGCTAGACCCAGCTCAAGACAGATTTAAATAAAGTACTTCTGGTTATTGTACAGGTCAGTGTGTTTAAATAACAACCCTTCAAATCATACTTTGACATTTAAAAGAGAAAGGAAATATTGTCATGTGGCAGACCTGGTGCAGATAAAGCACAGGGCAATTTGGTCAGTGCAGTGATTTGTGAGTATATCCCAGCAGACATTTTCATGATTTGTAATCAAGTAGCCACCCTTGCAGTGTGTCAGTGTTCTTCAAAAACACCCCTGCTTAAAATGTTAACACAAATTACCCTCTCGAGATGCTGCTTTCCATTCTTTGGTGAAGCAGGCATAAGCTAAAGAATGAGAGCGCTAGTACAGGGAAATATGGATGAAATACAGGCCTGAAGGGCTATAGAAAATGAAGGAAATGAACATGCCTCCATGCATTTTTTTAAACCTTCTGAAACATTTAGCTGTTCATAACCCGCTGCTAATCATACTGATTTTCTGACGCCACTGTCTCATGTGGGGACTGCAACCCGGCTTCTGCCCACCTCACCAGAATGCTGCACACGACCCTGGGTGGCACCCGCCATCCTAACATTGGCCCAGTTTTCAAAAGTGGGAAGCACTGACCTTAGCAGAGAGCTATGGAACAGCCCTCTTGAGCCCGGATGTTTCCAGTAGCCTCAACTGTACAGAAAGGAGAGGCAGAGGTGCCATTGCAGCAGTGAGCAGGGGATTGTTGACTCTTAACTTGCTCCTGGGGGCAGTGCTTGGCAACGAGTCTGTAGTACCTCTGCTGACTGGAAAATACCATGAAGAGCAGCAGTCATACTAGAGGCAGTTGTGAAGATTGGCTTGGTAGGCAACTGGAAATGTCAAGATCAACTGAGCACATGCTTTTTTGTTTGAAGTAGGTAAGATTATGTACTAATGCATAAAAAGTTAACCCAGCAGGCCTTCCAAAGAAAAGTTTATTCTAGTTGGAACAAGTGCATGAAGACTGATAAAACAAAGAATGGGGGAATAACAAGAGAAAAAGCCAAATCAAAAACAAAAAACCCATCTCCCTCTTTCCATTGACTTTTCCACTGCCTGTCAGCCCAATTAGAAGCAGCTTTTTGTGTTTTAATGGGATTACTGGGCTGCTGTTACATACAAACGCATGTAGAATGTACATTTTGGTTAAATGAGGGCCTGCTAAGAAGTTAGTCCCCATCACTGCTCATACTTCCTTTCACCACAAGAAGTGAGAGAGGAAGCAAATATCAAGCTCTTAATGCTCTCTCCCCTCACCTGCTTCTTTTATCACAAAATATGTCCTGAATATCCATACAAATTTTCAGCTCTGAAAAAAGATGTTTTGGGAGTAGGTTTCCCCAAAGGAATAATTCCAAAAGCATGACCCATGGAGGCAAGTTCTTAATCAGAATGAGGCCCTGACAGAAGTGATCTACACTTACTGAGGAGAAAAATAAAATTGAAACAAACTTTTAAGTAATGCTCTATAAAGTCCTCCTACAGGCGCAAAATGAAGAACTGGGAACACCGAACACCGTGTGTGTTGTTTTAGTCGCATTACTTTTGCAGAAATTAATAGAAGAGTAGACCAATGATGCAACAATGATTTCTTACTTGGTTAGGGAACATTTTCCAGTTCAAAAGGATTGGTTTAAATTAACAGTAGTGGAAACAATGCGGCTTAGAAGGTGACAGAATTGTGTAGCCTCCTGTCACTGCAGTAGTGTGTCTGACACAGTTATTTCAAATGTCTCAGTATTTGAAGCGGCAAGAACTCATTAATTCCTTTGAAGGGCTAGCAGTTTTTGCATCCCATTCAATCTAAAGTTTTATTCCCCCCACATTATTAAGTCTAATAGCTGACACCAGCTAACCGAAGGTCAAAATCTTGATTTCCCTACTCAAAAAAACTCCCACTGGTTTAAATTTAACCAGGTTATTGCCTTTAGTGTTTATACCTTTCAAGTATTGCATGTGGCTCATTGAATTTGTTCTACAGTTGAATGGTTAGGCTTTCATCTGTAAATGCCACAACAGGTATAGAAACTGGTTTTAAACACCTCAACAACTAACCTTAATTTAGCTTCACACACAAATGGAGTTTAGGTTGCAGGGGTGAGACTGAAAGTGTGTTTTCCAGCTAAGCCCTTCAGAAACAGTGGATCAAATAGCTCTTTAGTGAAAACAGCACTGACAGAAACATATTTTCTTTCCTTCTTTTTCATTTTTACTTAACTCCAGTAACCAACAAATGATGGTATGACCTGAAGCTTATATAAATATATTTAGCAGTTGCTGTGCAACATATTTATTGGTGTTTAGTGGCCTGGAGGTTAATCAAAATGAGTGTGGTGATCTCAGCTCAGTTCTTAATGGACTCCACTTCATACTGTAGAATGGATGTAGCACAGTTTGTCACATTCAGTTATCATTCTACGCAAAGCAAGAACACATGTAGCCAGAATTAAACGATAAAATTTGTCCATGCCTTCAGTCCAAGTAGCTGTCTGTCACAGACTACCTGAGGGCAGGTTAGTCATCTAGTGCTTTAGGTTGCATCAAATCATTGCATAAAACACATGTAGAACTCTATAATTTCACTTGCAAGTATCTTTCAGCTATGTTATATACAAATAATAGCTTCTGTAGTATATTTAAAAGAAAAATTCATAGGTTCTGCCAGCATTTAGTCTAAATAGTTGGTCGGGTGAAAGCAGAAATTTTATGTTGCCTGTTGAAATAGATATCATGAGGGCAACAGGATGGATTGTAAGGGTAAGAAATATTGCTTTCCTATGAGGTAGGGAAGAGGCATGCAATTTATTGATATGTGCATGTATTCATTTATTTTATACCTCACCCTACATCATAAAATGATCCCAGGTCAGCCACATTATGCCATTATCATTTTAAAATACACAGAAGTCAGTCTGTGCCATAATCAAAATACACCGCCCTTCAACTACACTGTTGTGATATATAGGCCTAGCTGTTACTCAGAGGATCTGGGGGAAATATTTGCTTTCATCTGGCTTGGATAGCTGACCAAAGTTGACACTAGTCTAACCTTCAAAGGGAATGCAAAACTGGTATGTGGTCATTTTAGGGTGTAGTTTTAAGTCAGTGCAAGAGCACCTGCTTTTTCATGCATGGCTCCCAGGCTCAATCTCCAGGAAAGATCGGTAAAGACCTCCATCTGAAACCCTAGGGAACTGCTGCCAGCCAGCCAGCCAGCACAGACAGTCCTGAAGCAGATGGACCAATGGTCTGATTCAGTGTAAAGCAACTTTGTAAGGATGTACATATAGGAAGGGGCTTGTGTGCACTGTGGTATTCTTCCAGTAGTTGATTACAAGCATGTTTTCTTAGATGGAATTTCCAGAAACAGTTTTTTAAAAAGTGGTGGTCTCTGGACAATTATCATTATACTTTCCATTAACGTAAAATATATACCTTTCTTTTCACCAGATTTGCTGTCAAGGTGATTTACAAAGGTTACAATACAAAAATACTGTGTTGTATACTATAAGCAAGTTAATAAAAATTTCCAAAATACTTCAAACTCTTAGTAAAAAAAAGGGGGTTTGCAGGCCACATAAAATAAAGCATAGCATGAGACTGGGACTCAGGCAATCAGGGTTCTAGTCCCTGCTTAGCCATGCAGCCACCTGCAGCCGAGTGGCTTTGGGCCAGTCCCAGACTGTCAACCCAGCGTACTTCAGAGGCCTGTTGTTGTGGGGATAAGATGGAGAACAGGAGGAGGAGAATGGTGCAAACCACTCTGAGTTCTTTAAAAGAAAAAGTTGGGATGTAAATCAAATAAATAAATATCCAACAACCAATTCTGGGATGGGCATTCCATGGATTGCTTGCACCAATCAAAACAGTTTCCTTTCAAAATGTCAGTTATCTGACTGTCAGTAGAAAGGGAACAGAAATGATAATCCCAGAAGGCAGGCAGGATGATATAGTAGAAGACACCCCACTGGATTCCTGACACTCAAGCCATTCCTGGCTTTAAAATACTACCATTTTTAATTGGGCAGAAGCAAAAAGGTGGCAATGCAGATATGTCAGTACTGACAAGATATGTTAATACTGGCAAGATGATCCAAATAAGCTCCACAAATCAAAATTCTCTGTTCTGCACCATCTGAAGTTTTTCAGCCATTTTGAGAGACAATGACTGGGTTCGCATGTCACAACAAGCAACCCTGCATGGTTTCTATGATGCATGGGTTTGCCTGACCATTAAATATGTGGTTTCTGTGCTACCATGGTTTCCACCCTCCTTGCTCAATCCTCCTGCTGTTAGTATTCCATCAATCACTGTGCCTAAAATTCAATCCCATGCTGGTTGGCTCGAGCAGCGGCTGCAACACCTGACACTCTTTTCAGGGGACTCTGTGGTAGCTGCATACCACTACTGTGGAAACCACAATACCAGATTTGGAAAATCAGAGACCATGATGGAGTATGGAAACCATAGAACAGACAACTGCTTCCTATGCAGTTTCTAAAAATCAAATATGCCATGCTGAAATACCACAACAGACCATCCTGTGTAAGAAACCACTGTTGCTTGTTGCATTCTGCACACCTGCCTACTCCTGCTTTTCTTTGTTGTTGTTGTTGTTTTCATTTCTATAGTGCCCCACAGACGAGGCTCTCTGGGTGGTTTACAACAATTATAGTAAACCTATCAAGAGTTTGTAGGTTCTGTCATGTTGCCTGAATAACTCTCTGTTTTGTATTACAGTTATATAAAATCTCAAACTATTTTCTTTCAGATATAAATTATTTTTTCTACTAGCTGTCATATTATGATATATAAATGATCCCCAAATGGTGTAAATAGATCTTCCTAAACTAGTTTCTAGTTCCACAGAAACTGGAATATTGCTGTTTATTAGCTCTCTTCTGTGTTCTGCTTGTGACAAACTGTAACATAATATTTTGTTCAACTACTTAAGAACTGATTTACATATGCTTTGACCTGAGTCCTCTTATAGGTACTCACAGGATAACATTTTCTTTATGATGTCTTACAGGATTACAGTTTCACAGTTGCATTAAATATTGGCTGTGTTCACACGTAACAACAAGCCATGGCAGGAATAGCTTGTGGTTTCATGTGAATCTAGCAAGTATGTTAAAACATGGTCCAATTGGTAACAGTGAACAGAGAGCCAACATTTTGTTCTAAGGTTTCACCATTGCTTGTCATGACATGTGAATTCATTTATGATGTTTTCCTATGGTTTCTCCATTTCTGAGAGTGAGGTTCGAGGCAAGAGTGGCCATGGCTGGTCTAGCTGCCATTTCCACTGCGCTGTTCTAGCTAGCAACTAGTGAGCCGCTGGCAGCAGAGCACTGATTGGCTTTCTCTGCTCTCCCCATCCTCCTTCCTGGCATGCACTCCCTGATTCCTAACTGCCCCATCTTGCCATGATGGTAGCCTCACTGTCCTGCCCACCATGCCTTGCCTTGATTCCTTGTGCATCTCATTGCCTTGCCAAGATGCCCACCCTGCCTACCTCATGAGGCCCACTTCACCACCATGCCAGCCTCACTTGCAAATCCTTGCCAGTGTGCGCAACTCGCAGGCACATCAGCAAGGCTGCTCAACAGGCAAGGCTGGCATTGCAGTGAGCCGAGACATCATGCAGTTGGCAAGGCTGTGATTGCAGTGAGGCAGTGAGATGGAACAGCAGGGCATCAGGGAGCACACACCAGGAAGAAAGACAGGGAGTGCCACCAGCAGCAGTATCTGCTGGTATCTACTCATGCATACTCAGTATCTACTCATGCATGGTGCTCCTGCCCTGTGCTGGAGCAGCCCATGGGTAGCACGGGAGACCTTGCCACCAGGGCGAGCATCCCAAGGATGCCATGTCTCCTGCTCTGCTTCCCACCCTGTGCCTATTCCTGTCCCCAGCAGTGTATGGGACTCCTCACAAGCCCCCCCCCCCAATAGCCTGCTAGCAGAATTTCCCAGGCAGATGCCCAGAGGAGCATTTTTTGGAAAGTATGTCCAGAAGGGCTTACTCCATCCATCCCTGGTGATGGCGCCCATGCTGCTGCTTTCCATGTGCCAGGCTGCCAGCAGGAGGCAGTCTCAGCAGTGTGTGCAAATCCAGCACATGGAGGGAAGGGTATCAGGCACATGTGCAGAGGGGAGAGGTGTGAGTGAGCACTTCTGCGTGAGTACTGAGCGTGGCAGCAGCAGGGGGTGCTACTCTATATGAGTACACAGTGGCTATGCAAAGCAGCAGGGGAAAAAAACTGAGGCCATACCCACGGGAGCATGTAAACTGAAGCTCAATCCAGACAAGACGATGGTCCTGTTGGTTGGCGGATCGGGCTTTGGGGAAGGGAACCTGAACTTAGTCCTGAATGGGGTTGTACTCCCTCTTAGGGACAAGGTCCGCAGCTTGGGAGTGCTCCTCGACCCAGAGCTTTCACTGGAAGCTCAGGTGACCGCGGCGGCGAGGAGCGCTTTCTTTCAGCTTCGGCTGATCCATCAGCTGCATCCCTACCTGGAGAATGACTGCCTGGCAACGGTGACACACGCGTTGGTGACTTCCTGACTTGACTTCTGTAACACGCTCTACGTGGGGCTGCCCTTGAAGACGGTCCAGATACTTCAATTGGTTCAAAATAGAGCTGCCAGGCTGCTGACGGGGACTGGGCATTATGTTCACATGACTCCAGTTCTCCGTCAGCTTCACTGGCTTCCCATTGAAGTCCGGGCCCAATTCAAGGTGTTGGTTATGACCTATAAAGCCCTTAACGGCTTGGGTCCTGGTTACCTGAAGGAGCGCTTACATCCATATATGCCCACCCGCCTGCCCCTTGAGATCAGCGGGAGAGGCCCTTCTCCAGGAACCCTCCGTGAAGGATATTAGGAGGGTAAGTACTCGGAGGAGGGCTTTCTCTGCAGTGGCGCCCAATCTATGGAATGCACTCCCCAGAGAGGTCCACCTGGCGCCGTCGTTTTTCGGCGCCAGGTGAAGACCTTTTTATTTAAACGTCATTTGAATTGTTAATATTATTTATTTATTTTATATCTTTGGCCAGGTCGACTCAAATTATATTGT
Organism: Varanus komodoensis; assembly: GCF_004798865.1. Lineage (NCBI taxonomy): Eukaryota > Metazoa > Chordata > Lepidosauria > Squamata > Varanidae > Varanus > Varanus komodoensis. The sequence continues at coordinate 35,538,422 of NW_025335268.1, read as the reverse complement.
TTTTATATTGTGATTATTTATTTATTGATGTGAGCCGCCTCGAGGCTTCAGCGAATTGGGCAACATAGAAGCTTCCTAAATAAATAAATAAATGTAAGCAAAAGTGGAAGAGTTGGGCAGGAGTGGTGCATGCTGGGATTAATTCCCAGTCACAAGGACTGATTGAATACATGCCACCACTTGGAGGGAGACGGAGACACATGAAAACTATGCATGTGTATGTGTGAACCCAGGACACAATGTGAGATACTATGACACATGATAACCCTGTGGCTTGGTTTAGCAGTATGTGTGAACACATCCATTGTGTAAAGCTTTAGTTTTTCACTTTTTCCTTTCAAGTGACTGTGTAATGATGTTGTTATGTATGAATAACCTATCTTCAAATTGCCCTGTTCCTTTGGTAGTTCCATTCTCTTTGCTAATATAATAAATGAAGGACACTGTATGGATAGACTTGTTCCTACATGGAACCCACATAAAGAAGCTCTCTGGCAACAGAGATGCCAAATTAAAGAACAGTGGTAGAGCTATACTAATATTGGAATAAAAGCCTCTTTCGGTTGCTTGTATAATGCCAGTCCAGTTTCTCTTTAGGCAATCTTTCTGTTAACTTGGAGCCTTAAGAGAAATGCTGTTAATGTATATAAACATCTGCATAAATGCATGAAAATTCCTCTACATTCCAGAAGCTTATTTTCAAAAGCATTGTTCAAATGCAGCACCAGCCACCAAACACAGATGTAGTTGTTAATAACTTCCAGGCCAGGCTTTCAGCAAACCATATTTTGGCATTTAGTTCTAACATCTAAACTGCGGTTTGCTTTTGCCCACAGACCCTGAGAGCACACTATGGTTTGGTATTACTTTGGGTCTGAGTTACCTTGGAATGAATTTACAGCAGAAACATTCAACAGATCTTGATAAATAGCATTTACAGGTGCTATGGGTATTTTCCATAAGTATTGTGCCTCTTAAGTTTTCTAGAATATAAAGAGAAGGTGTGTCCTAATACAGAATAGGTACATTGTCATAGGTATGAGGAAAGACATTGTCATTGGTATGTACTACCTGTCCTGGGGCTTCATAAATATTTTACCACATTTTTAAGAACACTTTGGAAAGGTACAATAATTACATACATAAGGTTGTTTCACTAAAACTTTTCAAAGTTGTTGATAAACTCTCTGACTCATTTTTCCCTTTGTCAATTTCTTTAGAAGAATTGTACAGTCTTTTGTATCCCCCCCAACCTCCCCCTCACAACTTGTGACAAGCTTCTTTAAGGAGAATGACCTTGTGTGTCAGTTATCTCCTTCCTATCAAAGGAAAACCTTTCTCTATTCACAGAAATGGAGAAGTTTGCCTCCACAGAACAAAGGGCAACACTGACTTTGAAACAATACCTTTTATTTACAGGTTTTTTATTCAAAGATTAGGATGCAAACTGTCCTGGAAGGGATTGTGTATCCCCAGAAGGATCAGGTCCATAGCCGGGGAGTATTCCTTGATCCTGCACTGTCTCTGGATATGGCTGTGCCAAGGAATCTGTTTGCACAATTGTATTTGGTTTGTCTGCTACAGCCCTGCATGAATCAGTCTCATTTGGTAACAGTTATGCTAACTGGCGCACATTCCCCCTATCCCTAAAGACATGCACTGGTTTCCAATTGCTTTCTGGGCAGGTTTCAGGGTATTGATGTTAATCTTGGAAGTCTTAGATTGCTTAGGACCTGGATTTCTAAAGCTGCCTGTCCTAATATTAAGATCTGTAGGAAAGGCCCTTCTGAGGGCAGCTTTATCTGTAGAGACCCATCTGATAGGCATGCTTGAGCTTTCTCCAGTGTTGCCCCAATCTATGGAATTAACTTCCCCAAGAGCTAAGAATGTCCCCATTCTGTTGACCTTTTGAATGCATGTAAAAACTTGCTCTTTTCAATTTGGTCATTTAACCAAAATTTATTTGTATGTAACAGTAGCCCACTAGTCCTATTAAAATATGAAATGCTGCTTCTAATAGGGCTGCCAGCTAATGGAAAAGAGGGAATTTTTTTGCTCTGTCTCTACTTGTTATTTCCCCTTCCCAAATGTCTTGTTTTAAACTCTATACTGCTCTGATGGCTTAGCCGCCAAATGTTAATCATAGACAAATACATACATAAAAATTGTGCCATCCTTAAAACTGGGTCATTCAAGCTCATTTATAGGCAAAGTTGCTCAAAACATTTGAAGACTGGAGATGTAGGTAAGTTAGGATAGATAAATGTTTAGAAAAGCAAAACATGGGTATATATGTAATTGATACTGTGTTCTGTGAGCACTTCTGTTGAAGTACAGCTATACCAGAGGCAATGAAAATCATGCACACATCGCACATTAGTCCTCTGTGATATAGTATACAAGCTTTGGCAGAAAAGACAAAGAGACTTCTTTTTCCATTCAAAGGTTCCATCAAAGTCATATTGCACTGGTCTGTTATTGAAGTGCCAAGAATAATATGGTCTATGTCTCACTATATAGTATTCGCAAGTCAACAGGGTATTTGATAAATGCATATATTTAACTGCTTACAGAAGTAGCTTCATTTAATTAGTATCCTTGTATCCTTTTTTGGGGAGTGGGTCTTCATGGCTTGCTTTGTAGTATGGTAGGCAAAACAGAATCCAAATAACTTTCTAAAAGAGCTAGCCTACCCAGGCTTCTCTGTATACATTGAAGATGAACACTTATTTCTCTCTTCTTTGCTTCCATCACTTTGTACATGCTGACCATGCTACAGCTTTAATTTCTTTATATAATAGTAGGTGATGTCCATTTGAAATTAACATATATTCCATTGAAATATCTGCATGATACTTGATTGTAGCCTGGATTGCAGAAAGATCCTTAAAATGAGTGAATTACTAACTCAATAATAAGGTCTCAACAAACAGCTGCCCTCCCTTACAGGCAAAGACTAACTGGATGCCTCTTCTTTAGGTGTGTGTGAATGTTGAAAATAGAATTCTGTGACCATCCAAAGTGTCCTGCTCAGTCGGAAACATAATAAGAGCTTGTCTACGTGTGTGTGCTTTCTTTTCACTTAGGCAAGGCAGTTTTCCTGTCATCAATCAAAGTGGCATCATGGGATCCAGTTCTCCCTATAGCCAGCCCATGAACAACAACTCAAGCCTGATGAACCCTCAAGCTCCTCCGTACAACATGACACCTAACATGGTGAACAGTTCCACAGGTAAAGGTTGGTAACATTTCAGGAGCTGCTGCTTTTTCAAAGGTAGAAGTCCTTCATTGGTGCAAAGGGTTTTTCCTCAGCATTTTTATGCAACTGGTTCTGAACACTTTAAAATTGTACCGTGAGAATTCAAGAGTTTCCAATTATTCTGTCAAATTCTTGATATGTTTTTGTTACATCTTTAGACTCTTTTCTGTCACTTTATAAAATTGTGAATATGGCATGTTTGACGGCTGGCTGGTCTGAAAGGAGAATAACTTGTGGTAAAAACATAGTAAGGTTTTTGACCTGCAGTTAAACAATATTTTTGGATCAAAATAATTGACAGTGTTTCAGATTGGGGATTTAGATATCATGGTATCAAAGATCACTTAACAGCATTTGAAAATTCAGAATAAAGAGTATTACATTTGTTATTTTAAATTATAATATTTGTCCATTGGAACAGACAAAAATGACATGTCAGATAAAATTAACAAAAAGGCCTTTTTGCACTTATTTTTCCTTGCAGGAGTACAATGCCAGCATATCTGTTTCCCTGTGGAATTATTCAAGTGCTCATTTTCATCTGATGTAGAGACTCAGACTTACACAACCCAGCAACACATTTACTTTCAGTCCCATCCCCAATTATTTTCATTCATGACTACATCATAATGCTGAGTTATATAACAAGTAGATTGTCTAAACTTATAGGACAAAAGACTACCCAGCCAGGTATTTCTGTGAGGGAGGGAGGTCAACAGTGGTAAAACTATGGCCTAAAACCATTGGTTTTTAATTGGGTTGCTGGGTACAAATTCAGGATATTCCTCTAGTCAACAAAGAGAGTTGCTACTGGAGACAATAAATCTGAGGTAAATTGTTAGTCCATCTGTAAAGCATGTGTGTGTGTGTGTGTGTGTGTGTATGTTTGTCAGTAGCATAATAAAATGTCATGTAAACCAAGAGGGCATATCAGTATTCCCATCTATTTTTCTTAAATTAAAAAATGCATCTGAGGCACTGCTCAGATTAGTGAAGAATATGGGGACTGGGATGTGGGATCCAATAATCCTGAAGACAGCCTCCAGAATACCTAGGGCAGAAGAGTAACTTTGTGACTGTAGATTAACTCACACATCACTTTTGTACTGCAGAAAAGTGTATATTCAGGTCTCTGCACCATTCTGCCTCTGAGGAGAGCTAAGTGATAGAGCAGCCAGCAAAAATGACTTATCCTTTCCCCTACCCTGTCTTTCTGGGAAGGAGAGGAACCATTTCTGACAGACACTGACCTGTTCTTCGCAGCAACACCTTTTGTTTTGGATCTGTGGGAGTTTTTAAGGCAACAGTGCCTCTTTCATCCTAGCAATAGCTTTTCTTGCCTTTTGCCTGCTCAGGATAGAAGCCTGCTGCCATGATGAGTGAAGTCCTGCTCCCCTGAAAAAGTTGGTTGCTGCTGGAGAACAGTGACAAGTCCATTTGTGGCAATAGTTTTGTTTCCTCTCTCCTTTTCAGTAGCCAGTGAAAGGCAAGAAGGTGGGCTCTACATAGGAACCTTTCTTGCTGCTGCTACAGCTTGGGTGCTGAAGGAAGGGAGCCTGTTGCCTCTCTTCAAGGAAGGGGACGTTTGAGAGCAAGCATCCCTTGTTTAAAAAGGATAATGGAGGAACCAGCTGATTATGCCTTTGCTGCTTTGCCCTGATCCTTCCTAACATTTATACAGATATTACAGGCTGTTAAATGTATTCTCTTCCACATTTTGATACTCTACATGGTTTGACTTCTGCTTAAGTAAGCAGTATGTGTTAATAGAATAAAGCTATCTACCTTATAGCCATATTCTATACCCTAAGCACCTCCTTCCCTCCCTTCCTCCATGTGTGTGTCTGTCTTGCGCACGCACACACACAGAGGGTCTGTGATTCTCCACTCCTCCTTGGTTCTCTGCAGCCTTTCAAAGGATTTGATTGTCTAACATTGGTCCTGTGTAGTTTATTTCCTGAAAGTTGAAAAGACACACTGTTGTTCTAGAGCCTCATTAAGACTGCATTTTTTTTACCCTCTAGACAAATGCTTGTTTGGGGGGATTTTCAGGAAACGTGAGGGATGTTAATCAGAAAGATGTTTTCTTTTTTTCTGTAAAATGCAATTGCTTCATTCATTGTTAGGCAGGAGGCCATTTGTTTGCCCCCATGCAGCACATTTTTACTCCATTTGAAAAGGAAAGTCTCTTGAACAGGCCATTAACTTGCTTCCACTCACGTACACATCCAATCCCCACCAGAGCTGTCCCAGGTAATTCTGTGTTTGGGTTATGTAGTTATGTGTTTTGTCTGCCTAGCTGAAATAAAATTACTTTTGAGCATTGAAACTGCACTATAAATTCAGACTTGCTGCTTAGCCGTAATTTTTTGCCCTTTTTCCTCTGGCCCCCAGAGCTGCAAAACTAACCAACAGCAAACAGATGGCAGAGTGCCCTGCCTAAGAAGATTTATGTATTGCAAAGGAATAACCAGTTTAAAGGAAGATTCACAGAGGGGTTTTTCTGTTCAGATAATTCAGCCATTCGTTATTTCATACAATGGAAATATGTTCAGTGCAAGGCCATTTATTGTAGTAGTCTTTTGTATGGGATAGTCATAATATTTTTATTGCATTTACACAATCCAAAGTATTTGATTTTTAAAATAACAAATCCATGTGCCAGTGCTTTTCTCCCCCCCCCCCCCCAGTTAGGAATTGAAAGTTTGCCCTGTACTAACTTAATATGATTTGCACTTATGGTGGATTACTTGTGTTGGCCATTGGCACCAAGCAAGCACTGAAATACTGAAATAATGGTTTTAAGCAGTAAAACAGCAGTCTGGCCGTCATAAACAAGAGCATGCAAGCAACACTCCAAATACAATAATTCATTCATTTTGCATCAGATTTAACAGTCAATGTCCAAACTACAATCCACCCTGTTTTTCAAAAGCCAGGGCTAGAGTTGCCACAGTTTGAGTAATGTGTCTGCCATCATTTACCTGTGAATTCTATTTTTTCTACTGTAGATTTGACAGATTTTGGGGGAGTATAGAAATGTAACAAATGAATAAATAATCATTAATTTTCAGTAATTCTTAAGGAACCCTGCGGTGACATGTGTGTGCATGCATTTAGAGATGACACTGTTAACTGATTCACACATAGCTGTAAACAATGTTTTAGCTCTACCTGTCTTACCCAAAATGATCTTTAGTGGCTTGACATAAACTTTGGTTAGTTGGTATCAAAACGTAAGACTGTACTCTGCCCAGATCCTTCTATCAAACTTACAGAAAGAGGAAAGGGGAGTGTGCAAGCCTGACATTTCACTTGGACTTGATCAGGCTCATTCACACAATGCATAGACCCACTATGAAACTTCTAACTGGCTATATTTTCATATATCCCTGCTCAGTGGTGTAAGCAAGCAGATATTTTGCAGCAATGCTTGAGGGCATTTGTTGCCAAATCTCAGTAGAGGCAAGGCTCTTCTCAAGCAGAATCCATGAACCCCAATGAATTGAGAGTATGTCGGGTTTTTTGAGCTCATAATGGAATGTGGTAATCGCATTCTAGGGTGCTGAATTGACTCTTGCTGATTGTAGAGGGGTCTAAGGAGATCTGGGTTCTATTCCACACTCAGAAATGAAGGTAGCTGGGGGACCTTGGACCAGTCACTGACTCTCAGTCCAACCTAATTTACAGCTAAGTTTAAAAATTGAGAGGAAGAGGACCATATAAAGAAAATTGTGATTGTTCTCGTCCAGTACATAAGTCATTAATTTATTACCACCACCACCACCACCCTGCCCAAGAAATTCAGTGTTCTCCCCTTTTGTCTTCAAAGTAAACTTTTGAGACATATTATGCCGAGAGAGTAACTTGCCCAAGATCACCCAGTGAGCTTCTTGGCTGTGGAATTTGTGACTTCCCAGTTCTAGTCTTAAGAATGTTAACTACTGTATTACATTGGCTTTCATGCCAGACAGGATGATGGGTGCGTGCCAGGATGACAGGTGCAATCTCAGTCGTGCAGGGGTGGTGAGGAGATGGCCATGCTTGTGCTTGGGGTGGGTGGGGGAGATGGCCACGATCTTTGTTGTTGTCACTTTGCTTCGCATTTTTGTGATTTAAAAAATGGTTATAGAACAGATTAACCTTATTTACCTTGAACCTTATGGGGAAATTTAACTTGAGTCACAACCAATTTGGGTCATGACCAGAGTCCTGAAACGGATTAAGTTCATGAACTAAGGTACCACTGTATTTCCACTAAATTGGACCAAGGACTCTCTAAGTAGATTACAGTAAGATAACAACATACTCTAGCAATACAAACAGTCAAGTAAACATACAACAATAAACAGGAAAAAACATAAACACTACACAGCTGAAGGATAATAATTTAAAACAGTGTAAATTTATACAGCAATACACTAAAATTATCACAATAATTTTAGGATGATGGTCCTTCCTCAAAGGGAATTCCTCTGGATTTTATCCCTTGTTTCTTTTTAACAGAGTGGGATTTTTTCCACTTCGTACAGTTCATACCAGTTTGCTGCACCTTCACAAAGAGTATAGGCCATCAGAATCTTTTCTTATAAAAAAAATGTGTTGAAATGCATGAGGCGTTTTGTGAGGATGCCGTTATTCCAGTTTTCAGATAGCAAGAGCTAGGAAAACCTTGGACTAGGACTGTGTGGAGTTACTGACTACATGGACGAAAGTCTTATTATAAAACAACTTTACGGAAAGCCTAGCATATGGTCTTGCAGAATCCTTTCAGACAAGCCTACCTCACAAGGTTATTATAATGCTAAGCTGTTCTAGCAGATAGTGCATGCATGCTTTCAATACAGAAAGCTCTAATCTTGGGTAGGAATGTATAGAATTTGTTAAATCAGTTTTGTCTATATTTTATAGATTGTCAGTTGTGTTTTCTTTCATTGTCTGCTCATTCAGGGAATCAGGGTGTTTTGTTGTGTTGTGTTTTGGAGAGGATATATGAAAATTGCCCACTATCATAAATGTATACTTCTTGAAATCCCCTCGCTCTCCCTCACATACCCCCATTCCATAAATATGCAGAATTCATGTATAGAGAGAAGAACAAGCCCTCACAGCTACCTAGTTCAGAGTAGTAGGGGAGAGATAAACAGGAATTAGCAGACTATGGAATGCGCTCCCCAGAGAGGTCCGCCTGGTGCCATCATTATGTTTTTTGGCGCCAGGGCAAGATCTTTTAATTTACTCAATATTTTAATATGTATTAATAATAATTGGATTTTATTGTTTGAATTTTATTAACTATAGCCAGTGTGGAATAGTCAATTTATTTATTTTATTCTGATTTATGTTGTAAGCTGTCCAGAGAGGCAAGTAATGGACGGCATACAAATTTTATAGATAGATAGACAGATAGCAGAGGCCTCTGAACTGCCAATGTCACAATGCAGGATTGCTCAGGCAGAGTGGGGGAACCAAACTGTCATGGGAGGGACACTATATAACACTATAGAACAGGCATGGAGATCCTGGGGGAGTTTTTAGGCCCTTGTCAAGAGGCCTCAGACCAAAAAAGCAGGCCAATTAAGTGAGTCACCCTGAGGGTGGAGTCGAAGGAAGGAAGGAAATTGTGGGGGGGGGGGAGAGGTCCTGCTTAGATTCAAGTTTTCCATGGGAATATGCTACTCCAGCATATCAAATGGATTTTTACTCAGATTGATGCAAACCTGTAGAATACAATAAGTGACTGCTTCTATGGTCTCATCTAAGGGAAAAGTAGGGGGTGGGATGTGTTCCTAACCATGGCTCAGAATAGGGCAGTCAGGGCAGAATCCAGAGGTCATAGAAATCCAAACCTACTTGGATCCCTTGCAGCTGTGTACAAAGAAATGTGTATAAAGATAAAAGGGTGTGGGGAAGAGATATGAACATAATAATACTTAACTATTGTTAGAGGTCCTCATGGAGGGACGGATCAGCATTCCTAAAATGGATCATAGTCTCACTCTGTGTGTAAAGAGGGTTAGCATATAGGACAGTAACACAGCTTCCTGCTTGTGGGGTGATTTGTGATGTTTTCCCAGCAGTAAAGAAAAGGCAGTATTTTTTACAGTATTTTACTAACTTCTGATACTGAGCCATATGTATGCTGTTAGCTGCAAAAAAAGATCATTTGACTGAAGTTTAACTCGAATTATATTTGCCTTTGAACATGCTAACTTTGGTATATTATAGCTATTTCAGGAACTTGACTTGTATTTTTTATTACTATTGTTATTACTCTAACCTTCTACTTCTTGTAGAAAGCTAGTTTTTTAACATATCCACTGTACATTACAACATTTTTCCAGTCACAGATTTCACTGTCATCTTGCTTTACATCTATTCATCTATCCTGTGTGCATAGGATCATTAGTTCATTATAGACGTGTGAGCATGTTCACGTTAAATTGCCAGAACTGGAACAATGGTGTACTTTCAGTGTTTGAAAAAGAGTCCAAAGATGTTCTCCATTTGTCAGTGGAAAAAAAAAAGGCTGAAATTCACTCAGGAATATTCTTGTATAAAAGAACGTTCAACATATCAGCAAAAGGTAAAGAAATACCTACCTATTATCCATTTAGACTCTACACTAGTGCTTCCTTCTCAGGATAACGCAGTGGCCTTGATCCAGCTGAGAGTTAGTTAGAATCCTGGGAATTGTGGTACAGATGGTGATATACATCCCAATGCATATCTGAATCTTGCTAAATCAAGGCAAGTAGTAACAAGTGCTTCCAAAATAAACTATATCCCACATAATTCATTGGGTCATAATTGGTCATTCAAGTTTTTAATTGCAATTCTCCATCCACATTTTGCGGCTGCCATGAAATCCCTATGAACAATTAAAGGACCACTGAATAATCCACCATTAGCACAAGCTGATGTTCTGCACTCACAGCTCAAAGCACGTTGGGAAAGAATCATCATGCAAGCATATAGCTGGTGAACTGGTAAAGACTTTACACTGTCACCAGCACTGTTTCTTTTAGAAAAATGTGCCAACCTTAGGCAGAGTGGTATCTGATTGGGCTAACTTGCACAGATGTCCATGGAACAAGTGAGTTTAGGATTTCTGATCAGATAGTCTCATGCATTTCATCTTCTGTATATCCTTGTGGGTTGCTTATTTATGGCTTCATTCCCATTTATTAAAAAATCCAGAAATGCTTAACTGCTCTATGTAGCCTTTTCCTCAGTAATTGTATTATTTGGGAAAAGATAGCTCATCTCTATTAATGTATTTAAAATTAAACATACTAAAAAAGTAAAGGGAAAGCTAAGTGGTAATTTTTGCATTTTGAGATCTTTAAAGCCTTGTTCAACTTGCAAATGAACCACAACAACATAAAAATAAGTCCATGAAAACCTCTGGCAGTATTGCGTATATAGTTAGCTGTAAACTCATATGGCACATGGCTGGGTAGGTTTTTTGGCAGAGCCATTCTCCCAACCTGCAGTGAAGTGATGCTAAAGATATTAGCAAATTAGCACCATGAAGCTTGCCAGCTTATTCGCCAGAGTCTTGCTTGCGCTCTCACTGCTGTAATTAAAACTAATTATTTTCTAAAACATAGTAATACATGAATATGTGCAATAATCATTTTGTAGTGGGCAATCTGTGAAGTGTTTTTAAAGCTCCCCCTTTCCCTTTGGCTTGTTCTCCCACATGTTGGCTGCTGAGCATAAAGCTGCATTACCATTTAGCAAAAATCAAAGCAGGGCAATAATCCGACTAGAATTTTATTTATCTGTAATATCCATCATATTTTGCACTCAGCTTTTATTTGGCCTTTCTTTCTTCCTCCATTTTCTTCTAAACATTTCACATAGTGACTAAAATATGCCATTTTAATTAGTTTATATTCCATAACAAATGTGGAACTCCCATTGCCCACCTGCTTTTCTAATTGTGTTAAGCAATGCATCCATGGGAGGTGGGATTCTTATTTTGATTTCTCAGTTGAATCACAAAAATTGAAGTTTATCCAATTTGAATATTTACTATGATCTCAAAAAATAAACATGATCTTCTTATTATGTTTTGTTACTGTTCCTTGAAATAGATTGCAAATATTTATAAGCATAATTAGCATTACTTGCCTACTGTTTTCTTACACATGTAGAGTGGTCAGTATGTTTATAGCAGTTCAAAGTGTTGCATAAGGGGGAAAAAGTATTCAAAAAACTTGAAAACTAAAACAGACAATGGGAACTATAATAGATGATGGGGAAGTCAGGGCAAGCATAGGAAAGAGGGAATATAAACAGATAAGTTCAGCTTGGTTACAGTTGCAGGCAAGACTGTGTAGTCCCTGTACATTTCTACTTAAAAGTATGTCCCATTCAGTGAGGCTTATGTCCAGTTTTGTGAGTATAGGACAGGAGCTTTAGGCTATAATCCTAAATACAGTGGGATTGACATCTGAGTGAACCTATTTTGGGTTCCGCTGCACAGGTTTAAACCAAATAACCCTTGAAAAAAGCTTTGCAAAGGGATTAACAAAGTAAGAGAGATGACAAAACACCTACAGGGAGGGATTTACCTATGCAGATATAGCAAGGCAGAATCTGTTGACTCTCATTAAAAAGCAAGAGATGAATGGCTGAGAATCCTAAAGCTGAAGGAACAGAACTCATGGGCAGGAATATAACAAGTGATAATGATCAATATTCAGTGAAGCAAAGTTGTGGAAGGCTTTAAAGCAGTCTGTCCTGGATACCAGGAGGTGCTATGGGAAACCAGATGTAGAGATCTGAAGATAGTCTAAGCAAACAGAAGAGGTGATAATGATTTTGGTGGATGAGAGGACTGAGATATGGCAGAAGGTTCCTTTAACCACAGTCAAGTACTGCTATTCCTAAGCTGAGTCTAAGAATGTGTTTTGTAAGTTAATTTTAGAACTAAGAACTCAACACCCAAAGTGAATATGTGTACATACAATTCTATATTGTATAGAGGAAACGTGACATACATCTTGGATGTGAATGCTTCTTTTTGCCCTTAGGCTTAAAGCAAGAAATTCAGGTACAACAATAACCTTGACTGCACATTTCATACCTTCAAAACACTGCGGGCAGGGGGGATGAATATTTCTTTGGCACACCTCTGTAAAGTGTCTGCATAAGTGTTATGTGAACAAGAATTATCAGTATTCAGCTGTGTTCCCAGCTGACTTCTTTAAGAAGGAAAAATGCTGAATGTCCATGTCAGCTACAGAGCCAGATCTACAGAATAATTTACAAGTTGAAGAATGTAGCTGCTGTGGAGTATGTTGCAGATCTGGGATTTGGTAACTAAGAGGCTCAGAGAAATGCTATGTGATATTTTATATTGTAATCATAAGGATTTTATTGTGCTTCAGATAGCATACCACAAGGGCCACTTCAGAACATAATTTATTAGTTGAAATAGCTGATGTGAGAATCATTCATACCTCTGTCTGTCCAGTAATAAAGCCATATCTAAATTACTGACAAGTGGATCTGACCTGTAAGAGGATCCATGGGTGCAAGAATTTCATTTGGAAGGCAACTCTGCCAGTATGACACACTGTTTGTCAGTGATGGGAACATTAAGAAGAGGCAGAAGTAAATCTGGTGCTTGTCATTCCCCATCACTGTATTCACAACTAGGGAGATGTGAAGGAACCAGTTGCAACAATGGCTTCCACCCATTTGAACCAAATAATCAGTGTCTCTTATATTGCCTCTCATTCAGCTCTGGGTATTACAGAATGCCGTTTTATACCCACCTCCATACAGCACTAGCAATCACAGTAGCTTCCTCACTGTGTCAGTGTTCCATAGGATGTGGTTCAGTCCCTCATTTGAAAGTGTCATGTATGATGAAAACCATAGCGATTTTGGAAGTATCCATAAGATTTATTATTTAAATATTATATTCCAGACCCTTGTACCAATTAAGTTGGTAATAATTCTGCAGTATTAGCATCCATGGCAAACATACATGGTTTGTACTTTTGTTGTCACAAGTAGTTCATCATGCAATAATTTACCCAAAAAAGTGTTTTCAGGTTTTTAAAATGGCCACACTGATACACTAGTATAGAAATATCTTCCCTTGTTGCATATCAAACACATTTTTGAACTGTACTTGCTGAAGTTAAAGGATTTGTTGGCCTCCATAAAAGGAGGGGTACTGGTATAGTCTGTGTTTCCTGTGTCAACAGTTTTTGACAGCTGGGCATCAACCTTAATGCTAAACCACATCTCCTGTTTTCGATTAGCACCTATGGGTCTTGCAGATATGATGACTCCAGGCGAGTCCAAATTGCCCATTCATCTCAAACCAGATGGAAAAGAAGAAGGGCCTCCTCAGCCTGAGAGCAAAAAGGTACTTCCTTGGCTGCATGTGGCGTTGGTTTGGCAAAACAGAACTCTGCTATGTTGTCCTTCATTCTCTGATTTGAGCTTGCCCTTTTCTGTTCTATCCTGCATGTACTTTTCCATTCACGTGCAATCTTTTTTTTTAATTAAATTTTATTTTATTCCCTTCATTGTGTGGATCTGAAAGTTACTAGTTCTTATGGCATTTAATTCACAGGAGCAAAGAAACTGCAACAAAATCTTCTATGGGAATTCAGTTTAGCAGCTGGGTGGGGTAATAGGGAACTTACCTTAGTCATGATATTTGCAGCCATTTTTCTCTGTCTTCAGTTATAGCTTCCTTTTTTGGCTGTTTCAGCAGCAGCAGCAACATACTTTAATATTTTGCTTTCCTGCCTTATTTGATTAAAATAAGGTGAACAGCTTTATTTTTATTTACTTTTTCTCTTTATTTCATAAGGGGAAACCCATGCTTGACACTCCATCTAGCTTGAAGGAAGCATGATGGCATAGTGACTTCAGCCAAGCATCCAGCAAACTTTCCAAATTATATTGAATAATGTTGTTTTAATACTTCTACATATTATATATATATTATATATGTATGTTTTTCTGTGTGTGTGTTGTCTCTCTCTCTCTCTCTTTCTCTCTTTATATTTTACATAGTTAAAAGGAAAAAAATGGTCAGTCTGTTAAACTGGATGTATTTTTTTCAGTTTTAATAAAGTTTGCCCTGCCTTTGTCCTTTTTTTATTCCTCTACCACAGGATAGCTACAGCTCTCAGGGTATTTCTCAGCCCCCAACCCCAGGCTACCTGCCAGCCCCTTCCCCAATGTCCCCAAGCTCTGCTAGCATCTCCTCATTTCATGGAGATGAAAGTGATAGCATTGGCAGCCCAGGCTGGCCAAAGACTCCATCAAGCCCTGTAAGTGGCTCTGGCTTTTGTGTTTTTTGTTTTGTTTTGTTTGGGGTTTTTTTGTACTTACTATATTTTAATGCTTGCTTGTTTGTTTTATAGAATCTTTTCCTCATTATTTATCCACTAAAAGATTTTCTTTCTCTGAAATGAGAGAAAAGGCTAAATTCTGCCCTCAGTTATATATATTTGGAGCTTATTGTTCTTCAATTCAGTTTTAGCTGTGCTTAGTTGGCTGAGGGCAAAATTTGGTTGAGCCTTTTTTAAAGAGAGATTAAATTGGTGTGTATCACAGACATTTGGTTTTCTTGTAATATAGCAGATGTTGTGAAGAAAACATTTCTCATAATGCATCAGCTTACAGAGCATGCTAACTGTGTTGATAAAGACATTCTGCCTCAGTCATTGGGTCCAAACTCTTTGCAAAACTGATATTTTTTTTCACTTGGGTGTTAATTAGCATCACAGTCTAAAAACAGAAATTAATCTCTCTTTCTTGAGGAAGTATGTGACATCATGGGGACAAAGCAGACATTACTACTAAATCCATATCTAGAAGCTATGTCTTTTTAATTTTTGCTCCAAAATATCAGGGGCCCTGATCCAAATCAGAACTGCAGCGTGGGGATTAGGGCTTTTAAGATCCATAATGGACCCCTTGCACCTCCCTAGGTTAAAAATGAAAAAAGGACTTAGCTATAGATACAGATTTAAAGCAATTTCTGTTGGACCCCTCAATTGCATAGGTTAGTAAATTATAATTCCACATGACTTGAACATAGGTCTTCATGAAAAAATATTGTACAGGATCAAAAATATTTCTACAGAAATTTATTTTTCAAATGGACAGTGTCCATTCTCTCAAAAAACCCTATGTATCTACAAATAGCATTGTAGCTAGATTACAAATTCAAATACTGTGGTTTACTTGAGCACTTCAATAATACTGCTATATAAGAAAATAAAAATTGTATTTTTAAATAAATTGTATTGTCAGAACTGCATGAAAAATGAAAATTAAATGTAGTAGAATATCTTCACTGTGACACACTGATTTTCACTAGACCGGTCACACTGAGTCTTAAAGATTTCACCATGGTAGATTCCTCAGCCATAGTAGATGTTGTGAAAAACATATGAAATAACAGCAGGCCCATGTCTAGTTCCCACCTCCGTACCATGCAATACAATGACTTACCCATATCCTGATTACAGTGACCATACCCCATTCCATATCATTGGTTGCTAACAAAGAAACGTAGAGCCTCATAGCTTTAGGGAACTTGCACTAGATATTATGGAAGAGGGAATACCATGCTCCACACATACCTACTATTTTCATTTACAGTCACATGTTTACCATGATTTCACATTTGTTCCATAAGCATTACTAGAATCAGCTGTCCTAAAAATACTTCCTGTTTGATCAAATTGTTTCTTGCTTTTCTCAGTGGGCAATGTTAATACCAGTACAAAAGGCCAATGTGCAAGAACACAACTAGTATTTTAAATTTATGCTTCACAATGGAAAAGATTTTCTGAGAACCTTGCTCAAATTCATTTGTGTTTGGTGAGGAAACATCAGGAAAAGTAGAAAGGAGATGGAAAAAGACAGACATACAGAAAATGAGCAACAGCAGTTCACCTAGTTTAGAGGACAAAAGGGCAATGACTTTGAATCTCAGAAGGCATCTGATAGTGTGTGTTCTCTCTATGCTCAGAACTGGGCAAATGTGAATGAATGCCTACAGGAACAATTCTGCAAACTGAACTTGTTTTTGCATTTTTCACAATACTTTTTTTTCCTTAAATGGGCACAGGGAGACATTAAGTGCATACACTGTCAATCTTTTTAAAGATTTCTAGAAATGCAAATCTTTTTAGCAGCAAATATATATTCATGAGTTTTTTAAGCCGTTATCCATCCCCAGGGAGCCTGTTAGAAAGCATGTTTTGTTTCCACATAAATTAAAAAGAACCTCTTCAAAAAATTTTGGATTGAGGTGGAAGAATTACGTTTCTGTTTTCAGTTTAGAGCAAACACTCTTCACTTTAGATATACTTAATCTATAGTAATATAAACTTTCACTGAATGAAGTAACGTATCCAAACTACTTATCATCACAGTTCTTTGATTTCAATGGAAATTAAAACAAATTAAAATAAAATAAAAAAGTGTTAGACTGGTGTACTAATTCATATTCTACTAGATATCCTTGGGCAACCAAATACATTTATTGTGAGATTTTACTGGGCATAGCAATTATTAGATCTTAGATTATCAGAGTATAAGATTACATTTTTTGTATAAACTACAAATACCAAAAATCAGACCCACTCCTTGATCAGATTTTAATTTTGAACAGAAACTAAATTCAAAACCTGCAGTTAAGCATTATTATATCCTTATGCTATGAAAACTTTTTTTTTTTTTGGCAATGTAAAGAAAAAAGGTGGGCAGAGCAATCCAAACTGTAGCAGGAGATGGAATGGCAGATGGCCTGCCGTTTCCAAAACTGACTGGTTTGTGTCAGCCAAGACAATAGGTGTGAGACATTTTTTGTCTTTTCCTTGGTGGCTGTTCCCACCCCACCCCATTATTTTTTTCAATGGAGTGGTATTAACTATGCCAACTCCAGGTTTGCTTGGTTGAAGAGGCCAAATCTCAGGCCTCCCAGGGAAATAAAGAGTCTTTGTATACAGCAGATCCAGGGCCAGTTTCAACTTGCCCCAAATATCCAATTTTCTGGGCCTACAGCAAATTGTAGATTGACTGGGGCCTCCAACCATGTTAAGTATAAGCCTATATTGCTTGCATAAGGACTAAATTCCATAATTATTTTTCAAGATAAATTGTAACAATATGCAATTATGTTGTTACTACGGTTAGTTTATATTTAGTCTGTATCCACATGATGAGTAGATTAAATCAATATATACAAAAGCCATTTCTCAAGTACTGTATTGTCAAACCAAGAGATACATTGCTTCCCATCAGGGCCCCTTATTATATGCACAGAGTTTTCCTCTTCATTCATCCTGCCTGTCAGTATGAGGATCATTTCTCTATTAATATATAAGTTATAGAGAACACTAAGATGTTGAGATAGTCAGCCATCACAAAGGAATGTATATCTGGTGAATGTCCAGAATGAACAGAGATATAGTGAATATGAGCAATCATAAGTCATTATCAACTTTCACTATTGCAGGACAGTGAACAGTTTCTTTTGGGAATCATTTGGGACAATAATACATAAAATTACGAAGTGATAATGCTGCCACAGTACTTGCTCTGAGGGATATACAGTCTCCCAATTCAGGTTTCATCAGTAACAGTACACTGTTCCTGCAGCAAAGTTTGTATTTGTCTCTACATGCCTACACTGAGAGAGTTGTGTTGCATATATGCATGCAACAGTAGTTTGCTACAGATTTGTATCATATATGGAGAGAATAGGCAAAATACTGATAAATAAATACACTACTGCCGTACAAGTTGTATTATATGTGCAAATATGCTAAAGCTGCATTCTCTACCAACACTTTTTCTGTTTTGCATGTTTTATGAAATCCCAAATAAAACAAATCAGGTATGGAAATTAAATGTGTTAATATTCTTTCAGAAGTCTATTTTTGCAATACTTTTGCTTATTCTATGCTAGCTCAAATAGCTGCAATAGTTCAAGGACTTGGTCTATATCAATAAAAAATGTTACTTTTTTGCTATCTAGTCTAGCATTGATTATTGAAATGACTTTAGTTGATAATTTAATAAATTCTAGAAGTATAGAATATAAAACTTCCCTTTAAGGAAGTATGTAGATGAACAAATTTTTAATGCTTTTTTAGCTGTGTGTTGCAGACAGTAAAGAAGCGCTTTATAGGAACATTTTCCTTTTTCTTCTAAAAGTTAATATTTCATTTTAAAAGAAAATTGCACCTGCTTTACTGAGCCTGACAGCCTGAAAGCTCCTGCAGTGAGGAGTCCTTCTTACCGTCTGTAAATTGTGATATTTTCAGCTTATGTTGTCACTTCGTGGCCTGTTGCCATCTCATTGAATAGTGACTTTTCTTTATGTAGACAGTACAAGTGCCCAGCAGTGAAAAGACTGTAAACTACTTTCCCTTCTTTGATGATATAGTGTTATAAGAAATGCTTCACTGTGTAAAATTGAAAACCTTTGTTCAGTTATTAAATCCAAATGTTTCATGTAATAGTCAATTGGCACGGCAGCAGAGTGAACAATAATTAAGGGTATATTAAACATAGATAACATGTACTGCCGTTTTCCAACATGTGACATCACAAGTGAGAAAATACAAAATTTAACTAACAACACTTTTGTTGGCTGCTGTAATTTGTTGTTCAGGGGCCATAAACAATTCATTTGCTGCTCCTTAGTTGCTATTCAAAACTGCAAGGTTAACCAAAGGTTTTAACTTGATATTGACATATTTTCAATATTGATGAAAACTTTTTGCACTGTTAAAAATTAATTCGCAGAAACAGTTTTCTATATAATTGCTTTTAAGCATAGGCTTATTAAAGAAATAACCTCTTCCTCAGTTAAGCAAATGGATCCATGGAAGAGGCCACATGGGATGCCTTATGTCATAGCAGACTATCCCATTGCAGCCCTTTATTTGCATCTACTAAACCACAATCAACCCTGATAATTAATATGCCAAAAGGATATCTGTCTAAACATGCACAGAATTGTGTTGTTAAGTAGAGAAAATCAGTGGATACAATCCAGCCGAAGCTAAATATATTGATTTCAGTGGGGAGATTGGAAGTTAAGGAATTTATCACTCATTAACTCAGTGGGATCAAAAAAAATTAACTCTGACTGGATCCTATCTAATGTTACATTCAGTGGAACTAACTGTGGAAATAAAAACTCTGACTCTAAATACTTAAGGAATTCCCCATGTTTCAACCATATACTACCCCCATCTTTGGGAGCTTGTGAAATTCATGGAATCAGGGACTTTCCACTTGAGAAAGATCATAGCCATAATTTTCCTGTGATCCCACATTAAAGGCCCACATTAAGTTTGTAATAAACACATACAGGGTAGTTCAAAATAGTGTTTGTGCTTCTAAAAGTTATGGGGAATTGAAAAATCCATATTGAGAAGACCAAAGTTAGAGATTTTTTTAAACTGTACGTTATTTTTTGACCCATTTTAAAGCCTGAATCCTCTCAAGGTAGTTCCTTGGGATATGGGTAACTGTCCATATTTATTACAAGATAATAGTTCTGTTGAGTTCTTGGAATACCTACAAACCAAGAACTCTGCTACTGTATGTGTTGTACTACCACCAGTATTCAGTTGCAAACCCATCACTGGCACAACAGTATTATTATTATTATTATTATTATTATTATTATTATTATTATTATTATTGCATTTATATTCTGCCTTTCCTCCTCTTGCAAGGAACCCCTGGTGGCTTACAATTAGTACTGCTGTGTCTGTGATTGTCTATTTGTCCCCATCATATTTGTATTGCAACATTCAACACAGTATTTGATTATCAGGCTGCAAGTGATGTAACTGATATCTAAAAATACTGTATGAAATTCATCCATAAAAATCATGCCATATGCTTACAATTTTCAATGCTGAATGCTCCCATTTTGTAATTATTTAAATTGATGGATACACGGGATTTCCTTGATGCAGAACCACATGCAGTTCCATAAAGTGAAGTCAGGTTGCAATTTAACAATTCCCCTGTATATTCTAATGCAGAGATGTGTAGTGATGTGTAAAATAAAGAGATCCAACTGAAAGGATTGTATAAGAAAGAAATTGCAGACTGTGATATATCCCTGTAGAGGTCAAAACCCTATTTCCTATCTCTTGATAGGAAATCAAATCTTTTTTGGTTTCATACAAACCAAAAATTAGTATGAAATCTTTGACAGTAACTTTTGTGATTACTTATTATCTTGGGTAATAATGTGCTATCTTCCCCATTTTGAAACATTGAGTTGTCAAGTTTCCCACATACAAAATTATTGTGACAGCTCATTTAATATATTTAGAATTCATGGCAGGTTGCAATGTACCTAAAATACAAAGGTATTGACAGGTACTAAAAATATAAATAATAAATATCTCTAAACAGCAGAGTTAGAGACATCTCTGAAAAATTCTCTGTCAGGCTAAAACCAAACCCTTCTCTAGCATCCTATCAGTCACAGTTTACCCCAATTTAGCTGCTAAAAGCTATTCATAAGTAGGAGAAATCATACAGTAAAAAGGATCAGACTTCAGCAGCTGCCCCCAACTGGAAAGCTATTGCCAGGTTCTCTTTCAACTTTTTTATCATGTGGACTTGACATGCAGTTGGTCCAAAGAGACTAAGGGGAAGTGATGGTGTGTTCTCTATGTCTAGTTCAGACTATCAAATCCTGTTAGAATAAGCCATGTTATGTACAAGCTTCATGCACCTTTATGCAGAGCTTTTGCTGCTGCTTTGCTTCCCCGTTTGCATGAGTGAGCAAAGAAGCCGCATTTAGCCAGGGCATACCCATAGCCATAGCATGTGAAGCAAAGCTATGGTTGACAGTAAAGGGGAAACTGTAGCTATCTGCACCTTCTGCAGGTGTGCTGAGTTCATATGCCTAGGCTGACTTACTGAGCTAGGATTTGATCATCTGGCTATGAATTACTCAGGCCAGCTACTGCTTCATAAATAAAAAATTGAATTGAACTCAGGCTTATGGGAAGACCTTGGAGAATGTGCTGTATAATGTACTGCTGGCAACTCACTTCCATCAGTTAATCATGTCATTTGGTTCACTTTTGGTAGCTCATGTGCTACAATGGAATACAATGAGAACATTTTTAAATGCTGGTGTTGACTGACTTTTAACTATTTTTCACCCAGCAGTGGACCAAAAAGAGAAAGAAAATGACAGCAATGTTTTGTTCTGCTTCTTTTCAAGCTTATTTCTTTAAGTGTAAGGGGTTTTTTTTAAAGCTGCTCTCTCTGGTAGCATTCTTTAAAGGTAGAATTTTGAGTGATCTTTCTGTTTCAGAGGTTCCTTGTATGTTACATGTAAAAGGCATCATTCCCTATAGCTAAATTAAGAGTGTGCTTGGATGTCATCAGAAATTTGCCTTCTGAGATCCAAAGATCATCTAACTGGATAAAACTTGCCAATAATAAAATGGGGAGTTTGGGCCCTTTGTTATTAGATAAACCTGCAGCATGTGGATAGAATGTACTGTTTGAGCCTGAACTAGTAGCCTTCATTCCTGAATGTTGTGTGATAGCTTTAGTTGAACATCCTATCTTTGTCACTGTTACGAATTTCTTACTCTCTTCTCTTCCCATCCCTACCCCAACTCTCTTTTTGAAATGTGTTTGCTTTAGAAATCAAGTTCCTCCACCACAACTGGAGAAAAGATTACAAAAATGTATGAGCTGGGAAATGAAGCAGAGCGCAAAATGTGGGTGGATCGGTATCTCAACTTCATGGAAGAGAGGGGAACACCTGTGGCCAGTCTTCCTGCTGTAGGCAAGAAACCACTCGATCTTTTCCGGCTTTATGTCTGTGTTAAGGAGATTGGTGGTTTAGCCCAGGTAAAAAATTGTTGTCTGAAGAACATATTCTAAGCTAGAGGTTTTTAGAGGTTTACCCTCTTTTTTAACAAAAACAACAAAAATGCTTGCTATTTTTCTTTGAAAGGCAAGTTAAAATAAATGAAGTTGCCTTATTATCTCCCTTACTCAACCCAAAATTCAAAGCAAACTTAGAAAAAATTCTCACAGTATTGAATCCAATGTTGTGTTTAAAAAAGGAAAAATGTACAGTGTGTTTGTTAATCATTTCAATAATGTGTAATCTGGAAAGAAGTAAATTGGTCACAGGTATAAAACTAAATATGAGAATGAATTTCAGCTGTATTATATGCCAAATGAAGTGAAAGCAAAATTCGGTCTTTGGCTCTGTGAAAGGCAAGCCTGATAATACCGTGAAAGGAGGAGGAGGTTGCAGCGGTAAGCAAACCTTTGTGCTGGTTTCATTACCAACACACATTGCAGTTTTTCATGTCTTGTGGAATGACCTTGCCCAGAACAGCTCATTCCTGGCAAAGGATTTGCCTTGTCTGCTTACCTTCTCTGTAGTTTTTTCTGGCTAATGAAATAATTTTTTAAAAATTCAGTTCTCCTCTCCCACATCTTCAGCCTTATTACAGCTCCCTTAGGGTCTCCATATACAGATTCTGAAATGGCCGGTGAAAGAGAAGCATCATTCCTGAAAGTCGAATGAAAATGAAAGCATTTTCATTTTTAGCCCATGAAATACGGAAAATGCAAAGTATATCTAGGGCCACTACTATCTGGTGTCCTACTCATCTACTGCGGCACATCTGGGAGGCACCAAATTTAAGGAAGACCAATCTAGGGAATGGGTAGCATTTCTTTCGAAACAGTTTTTCCACCAGGGGACCCAGAGCTCTTCTGGCTTGTTAAGCATATACTTAGTTATTTCCTTGGTGAACATAAAGACTTTAGTAGTAACTACAATCAGTAATAATGTCCTCTGTTTTTACAACTTACATGAAACAAGAAATCTAATTATTTGGGGTGAAAGTGGATTGGTACATGACACAAGAAGTCAATTTGACACTTAAAATGAGATGCAGCTCTTTTGACAACTTGATGAAGAAACCAGTTCAGCTTGAAGTTCTTAAACTGATCTAGGGTATAATCCTGAACCTAGTTTGTTTCTAAGTTCCACTAAAAAGAATTCCATTTAACAACCTTTTTTCAGAGCAGCACAGAGTAGAATAAGTTCTGTATCAAATGCAACCTATTTCACAAATGAGTCAATGTTTGCATTCAGCTTAAAGTTATTGATAAGCCAAATACTTAGATTTAAGTCATTTTCAGCCCATATTGACTGAATACATCAATGGGTGAGGAGCTTTTACACTGTGAAGAGAAATGTTCAGCAGAATTTCATATGGTAACATGGTGAGTCCTTGTAAATCAGGTGTGCTTCACATGATACATTTCTAGCACAAGTGCAGAAAGGGAAGCATATGACTGGGTGTGGCATCATAATGAACAAGTGTATTTTTTCATATATGAACAAGCTTTTGGAAGCTGTTAGATGCCGCATTTTTTTAAATATGTGAAAATGCATATATCCTATTAGTTTGAGTACCAAAAGTACAATCTATACACATCTAAGAGGCACAGTTTTGGGTGTCATATAGCACCAAACAAGATTCATTCTAGCATAGCACCATTTGGTAGAAAGACTGCAATAAAAATATCTTTGAGTTATGGTATGTTCCAAATTTGTGGTAATTCTTACTGGTGCTTTTGTTTTGCAAAGAAATCACTGATCTCCAGCACAAGAAACCTTGGAGTCCTAGCACTCAAATCAGGAATTACTGACTAAATGATCCTTCAGCTAGCAACTGTTTCGGAAGAAAAACTGCCTTTCATATCAGCGTTAAATAGTGAAATAACCTTATTCTTGCCATTTTAAATCACTGTCTAGATGCTGCTGCTTCAAAAAAACAGAGACTGAATATACATGTGTGTGTCAGAGCAAGAACGTACACATTAGTTAGGAGTAAATGCACATCAAAAGTCCCCCAAAGTGTAGAGAACAGAGAAATGGTGCCAGACAGACTATGTCTTTCCACAAGCAAAGTGTTCTACATCAGCAGGTTTTTAAAAACATGATATAAGTGTAAATATTGTTGTGCATTACTAAGTATGAGAATAATGAGCAATTGTTAAAAGAGGCAAATTAAGCAAACCGACAAACTGGATATTAGATACTTGTATTTCTGTGTGGAGGGGTGGGGGTAGGTTTGTTTCCTGGCTTTAATCAATTCAATTTGCTGTAATTGAATGATTCTTTTGTTGTTGTTGTTGTTTATTTACTTATTTCCCAGGTTAATAAAAATAAGAAGTGGCGTGAGCTGGCAACCAACCTAAATGTTGGCACTTCAAGCAGCGCAGCCAGTTCCCTGAAAAAACAATATATTCAGTACCTGTTTGCCTTTGAATGCAAGATTGAACGAGGGGAGGAGCCCCCTCCTGAAGTCTTCAGCACTGGAGATACCAAAAAACAACCTAAGATTCAACCGCCATCTCCTGGTAAGCAGAAGAACTGCAGGAACACAAGCAATGTTTTCTAAAACACTCAAAGGTGGTGGAAATACTGAATGGATCTAGACCATTTCAGCCTCTGTTATATGTAGATATTATATTCCTAATGAATTTTGAACAATCTTGCATGAAATACCTCTTAATAGTATTTGACACTCTCTATTAACAGTTTCCTTATAGGAGATTATATCTGCTTTCATAGTGAATTTTGCAATATATGTTGTGTGTTCACCTACATCATCATTTGTTCACATCTCTTGATTTACAACATTCAAGTTGCGTTAAAAGTTACAAGAACCTTATCTAATTTCAGTGGGAAACAAAATGTGCTCCAGATTGATAAGGCAAGCATTTATACAAATATTGAGGATCTGTTTAGAATCTCTATAAATACAACTATAAAATGTTAAGCAAATCTTGACTTGGTTTCCTTTATTATGGACTTTAAGTGGAATTCTACTAACAATGAGCCTATGGAATGAGTATGATGGTATTATTCTGTTTGTGTTCAACCAAACATTTTTTAACTACCAATGGAACAAGAATGCCATCTTCTTTACAGTAGACTTAAATTTTTGTTTAGATTCCTTTTTATAGCACATACTGTTCTCAGTATGCTGTTTTATATGGCAAGATACTAATGGATTTTGTACTGAAGGTGGTGACATTTTTGGTAGGATTGGCTGAGCTTCTCTGATGACAAGCAGAGAATATTTTAGTTTACGTGAAAGCCTTGCAAAGGGGAAGTGCACTTGATAGAAGTTAAAAGTGTGATAGCACAAGAAGAGTACAAAGACAGTAAATGGGAACTGGAAGAGTAGCAAAGGAGGAATCACACCACAAACTAGCAGAGTTGAATAGTCTAGAAAAAAGAGGGCACAATATTGAGAGAGATGAGTTGAAAGAAAGGATGAACCAGAAATAGCAGTTAGTAGATACAGAAGAAATGGACCGAGAAAGCAAATGAAGGCAACAAGAGAGACCAAGTACACATATAGGCCATAAAAGCACCAGAGAACTTGTGTTAACTTCTGTTAGAGCTTCTGCAGCTCTTTGCTAATGTCTCAGTACAGTTACAGCAGGGATAGGCTTCTCAAAAATGGCAACTTTATCCCTATATTAACTCAGCTAATTCTACTGAAAACTTACCGTGTTTATCTTATTTATTTATTTACTTACTTAATTATAAATTGCCCAAATAGGACCCCCAAGACAACTTAAAATCATAATCAGGAGCCCACTCACCAGCTCATGCTTCACATGATATATATGTCAGCACCTACCAACAATGTCCTTCTAAACAAATAGGTCAGTTTCTACAAGAGAGTAAATGGTCAAAATCCAACAACAAAACAAGTAGAAGAGCATTTCAGTCTCCTAAGTCACGACTCCACTGACTTCAGACTCACAATACTTCAGCAAAGAAAGACTTTAGTTATATAATGGTTGGACTAGAATTTTATCAGTAAATTAGATTCTATTCAAACTGACTTAATCAGTTCCCTGGTTTTCCTTCCTGTTATAGTTATTAAATTGCAACAAAAGATCATATGATCACATTGTTCTTATATATGGCCTCATTATAGAAATGTCATAGACCTTCACTGCTTTTTGCATTTCATGGCCATGCATTCTGCTACTCCTTGCATTTCATGGCCACTACTTTTAAAAAATGTTTTTTCTCTGTAGCTTGGTGTGTATGTGTGTGTGTGCCAACTTAGAAAAACACTGTACACCTGATGAAGTGGTCATGAGTCTACAGAAATATTTACCACAATTAGTCCAGTAGTCTGTAAGGTTTCCTGAGACCTTTTGTTCTTAATAATGTTCATTTTTTTCCAAAAAGTAATAACATCTTTTTTAATGTGGCCCTTATTTCCATCCAAAAATAATGTCAGAAATCTTTCTGTTTGTCCTGTTTTATTTAGTCCACATGTGATAGGAAAATTATTTTCCAGGAATAAGA
Organism: Varanus komodoensis; assembly: GCF_004798865.1. Classification (NCBI taxonomy): domain Eukaryota; kingdom Metazoa; phylum Chordata; class Lepidosauria; order Squamata; family Varanidae; genus Varanus; species Varanus komodoensis. Next base: position 35,511,735 of record NW_025335268.1, on the reverse strand, counting down.
AGAGTGATTGCTGTAGTTCTGTTGCATTTTATTACAGTATATCAACTTTCAAAAATACAAAGGAAAAGCAGTGGATACACTGTGAAATGCTGAAGGAAACTTATTTGTGGCAACTACTCAATCTGCATAATATTTGTAAAGCCCCACACATTGCAAGGAAAGGTACAAGACTGCTTAGTTTGGGTGACTGTTCTGTACACAAGATGAATCAGTGTTAGGGGGCTTTTTCCCATGCAACTGAGTCAATATTTACTTTCAACTGCTACTGCTTATCCTTGTCTACTCTCTTAGTGGCGTGAAGCAGACAGGCTTCAAGTGGGAAAGCTATTTTTACTCTAAATAACTGGTGAAGCAGAGAAATGTCAGCGCGTGCAGTCCCAAATTTAAATATACCATTCAACAACATATTTGTTCAAAGAAGGTGTCTTTGGATCAAGTGGGAAATCCTTTTCTAAATTAAAAAAGAAATTTGAGTATAGGGAGCAAAAGAGTCTGTACCAGGAAAAGTTTTCCAGGGATGCAAGAGCCTAAATATATGAAATCTTGCTGAGATATAATTATTTTCAGCAAACACTTTATTGACCCCTTGATATCATAAACTTCACAAAAAGATTATTTGCAAGTTGTTAGGTTATCATGCCTTTTTTAATGGAATAAATAAGGCAAGAAGCAGGAGACTGTTCAAGTTTTGTCATTTGCTCTTCTAAAGCATGATTTAATTGTGTGAAGTCAATTATAAAATAGAATTCTCATCAGCATCTGCTGAAAGAGGGGAGGAAAACGTTTATGTATTGGATTAAATTACACTCTCTATTTTCCTCCTAGCAAACTCAGTGGCCACATTTGATATATAATTGAACTTCACTTTACATGGTAGGAAAGGTTAGTATTTGAGAGGCCTTGCTTTAAATGTTTCATTACAATATAGTTTGCATCTTTCTTTCCCCTACTGAAAACAGTTGTAGTCATGCAAATGTTCTAACTTGAGCCAATTATGTCTCAAATATACAGTTGCTGTGTAAACTGATATAAAAAGGAAAGGTAGTTATGTTGACTACAAAAAAATAGCCAAAGTCCATTTTACTATAAAGCATTATTAGGCTAACAAATAAATATGCTTATTTCAGTTTCTCCAGTGCTGTTTTCATTCTGATATCTCAGTGTTAGAGAAATTTATCATGCTGGACCCCAGGCCTCACTTTGTCCTGCCAGTTTCAAAGACAGTTATCACTTTGAGCTATTTTGCACAGTTGATAATTTTGTATGTGTGATATGATGTAATACAAGCAGATCACATATACACATATTTCCTTCTCACAAAAGGGTGTGAATGCTGCCCACAACATTCACTGCGTTGCATGCACTCTGCTTACATGCAAGGTCTAGGTTCATGAGTGCTCCATCTGTTCTTCCACTGCATGTACAAGATCCCTCCAGCCAAGTAATGTGTGTTAGCCTTAGCCAGAGATTCTTGCTCGTGTTAAGTGGAAGGAAGGCTTTCTTACACCTCAACCAAGTGATACTGTTTTAAGGCTCTGATGCTAACAATTCTGGGTTACTGATAGGGGCTGACTGCTGTGTAAACATGAGAACTGGGCCTTTGATGACCCCTCAAAATGTATGAATGCAATATCTGCTCTGATTCATGAAGTGGCATTCACTTCCATTCAAAAATTGTATGAGAAAAAAAGGCATTTCCTAAACTAAAATCAAGGTATAGTTTCTTGCAAATATCCCTGTGTTTTTTTCAGGTTCATATGGGCTCATGCCTTTATTAACCTGGCTGATGTGTAGCTTAATCCATTATTTCCTCTACTTTAGTTGATAGAGAGAAAGGAGCCACATCTCTCAAAAACTTACGTCTTGATCATGTTAGCAGTGGTCTCGTTACAGCAACCCTGTAAAACTTGGGAGACTGCCTTAACAGAGAACACTAGGCGCTTGCTCCCTGGGTTTCCTTGGCAGCTGAAAAACAACAGGAGGGGAGGGAGGGTGTAAGCTAGTCATTTAATTAGTAAGTCTGTAACCAAAAATCCATCTATCTTTGCTGGCAGGTGGCTGGCTGAATTTCTATTATTAGCTGACAGGTGATGTCACAAAATCTGTCATGCAGCCAACCAGGGAATCCCCAGTGGAAGATAAATGAGAAACGGGTCTGGGTTATAAACAAAGGTGCCCTTTGATTGACCTCCATTCACTGTGGACATGTGACGCATCCTGCTAAACCTCCCACTGCTCCCCCCCCCATCAGAATTAGGGCATTGAGTTCATGCTGTGTAAATTATCTTCCCAGCGTGGTGTCTGGCTGTTAAGACTGAAGTATGTGAATGTACTTAACCTTCAGTAACCTTTCCATTGTTTACTTTAGAGTATACATTTGTAGCTTCTGGCAAAAGGTAGGGATATCCTAGAGAGCATGTTAGGCCTCTTATTAATGGAGTTTCAAGAGGTTTTTTTTTTTTTTTTAACCTGATGTAGGGTGGGGGGAATTGCTGGCAAATAGAAAAGGTTTCATTCCCTCCCTCCCTCCCTTTTATTATTAACTGGATATTGCAGGACTGGATAAATAAAAGGACTCTTGGACGTATCCTACCTTCCAAGCTAATATAATCTAGCAACTCACTAAGCCTTGCTACTGCACAATCGTTCTTGATTTCAGTGAAACCTGCTTACAGTCCTCAGTGGAATGAACAGAGATTGCACAGTGGCAGTGCTTTCTGGACAGTACCCATAGCTGTGGAAAGAGCAGTTCTGTGCTTCTGACATACCACAGGATTCACTATATTCATTTTGGGGCCTTTTCCTGCCACTTTGATGGGTCACTCTTATTTCAGGCCACTTACCTTCTCATATATATTCTAGCAAAATCTTTAGTACATGTAAGACTGAAATGGCTAGCTCTTTCTCCATTAAAAGAGGAGGAGGAGGAAAGAATCTTGTCCCATCTTTCCCCCACCTATACAAATATATGGGTATCCAGCCATAAATATACAAAATGCCTATTTTCAAATGAGGGTCAGCTGAGAATTTTGTTTCAGTTCAGTTTTGATAAGAATTTACCAAATTTCTCTGTATTTGAGAACCAAATTTACCAAATATTCTCTGTATTCACAAATTTCTCTGTATTTGAGAGAGAAAGAACATGAGATTTGAAAAGAAAGAAAGAAATGAATGTTGGGGAGACCAGAACTTAACAGATCCATCCATCCAAGCCCAGGATTTTAAGTGCTGAAAAGAATGGCAACCCTGTGTATTCAACCATGTTCATGCTGGATGAGGGCTGCCACCTCTTTTTTCTGACAGGCTCCTCATCTTTAACAGCTGTATGGCAGGCAGGTACATCATGGCCCTGCCCATGCTGGGAATGACTGTACCTAGTGAATTCGACTGGTGCAAATGGGTGAGGATTTCATTTTAGTTCATTTTTATAAAATACCAAAATTTGCAAAGTTCTTTGTATTTAAGGAAGAAAAAGATTTTTTTTTAAATCTAAGTATGGCAGAAAGTTATATTGACCCTTTTACACATCAGCCATGGATGCCCAGTAGTAGCATGTATAGGGAAAAAAATATAGTACTACCTTACAGTAAGGGACAGATATACATGCAACAGGGGGGATCAGTTAAAGACAAGGGAATCATCTGTCAAATATTGCTTATGACATCACTAGATCAATTCATATAAACCCCAACAGACAAATTTCTATGGGATTATTTTAAGAAATGTCTCAACTTCATTTCTGTTATTGTTGGCCTGCTAGTTGAGTGCTCCTTTGCAAATCCAGACTGCCATCAGATACAGTAAGAATAAGCAGGCACAAGGCTGGTTTGGCATTACAACTGGACACCGTGGAGATCTTTAAAAAAAACTAAAACCTGTGAACATCCACACATATCCCAAACAATGCTTCACTTGTAATTTTAGCATATCACCTTTTCAGCACTGGATCACACATCCACTCTGGCTTGTCTGTGGCTTTGTTTGTTTTCCTAAGAGCAATTAGAATAAGAAATACAGCTATTTCTTAATACCAAGGGTTATCACCTTTACTGCCAACTACTGATAAGCACTTTATCAGCCTAAAATAAAAGACTGAAATGTAATACTTGTTGGAACACATCCCAGCCCTTAGAATTGCATCTTCTGTTTCATGGTTGAGGTTCACAGAAAATCGTATTGTCTCTTTCTCTTCTATACCTCATTTTGCATCTGTTCATAGTTAGTAGTTTCAAAAACAACAACCAGCAGATAGAAACATAGTCTACAAATTCACAGTTGGGTATCTTGTGTTCCCTTCTCTTTTATTTCAGTCATATTTATATGAATAGACACTCTGGAAGAGATCATTATTTTGCCCTGAAAACAGTGTATATTAATGTTTCCTGTTCCAGACACATTCAATAAGCCACTAGCCTCAGAAGAACCAGATTTCTTACAGTTTAAACATTTTTGTGAAGAATTCTAAGTGAACGATTGAGAGTATCAGACATAAGGAATGTGTCAGTAGATGGGTAGATACCAGCTAGCTACTTGTTTCGACAACCACCCTGAGAGATACAGGAAAGACAGGAATTTATTAACATAAAACGTATCTCAAGCACAAAAACTATTCAAAGACGACAAGATGAGATGAACTTGTGAGAGCAAGTTCATGATGAGATGCTTTCTCTTTCCCTCCATCGTCCTCCCACCTCTTAAAGGCATATTTCTCCCACAAATGACAATATATACCTAATGTTTTTTTCTCCCACCCCACCCCCTTTTTTAAATCTGACAGCTAACTCGGGTTCCCTTCAAGGTCCACAGACCCCTCAGTCCACTGGCAGCAACTCCATGACAGAAGTGCCAGGTGATCTCAAGCCTCCAACACCAGCATCTACACCTCATGGACAGATGACACCTATGCAGGGCAGCAGGTACAACAAAGTATATTTTCCTCCCCTGTCTCAGTCTTTCTGACCTACTTGTCTGTGCATTTGCTGCCTCAAATCTAGAAGCCTTCCCTTTCTTTCAAGGATGTTGCATTTGCCTTTGAATCAAAATGCACTATATTGCTTTTGGAAAAATATTGTTGGTATCTGGAATACGAGTATCATGTATTTCTTGCTGCCAGCCACGTTTTTGGTTACAGCTGGCAGTTACCCCACCCGTGCTTGCCATCACATTATGATCCTGGCTCCATTTTCCAGCCATGAATGGAGGCACTTTCACAGAAACTGCAGACACTGTGTTTACTGTGAGGAAGTGGTATATATTGCTCATCTCATGTCCTGTGCATGGATTTCTGTGAGCAGCTGGTTGGCCACTGTGTATTCAGAATACTGGAATGGCACAGCTATTCTTGGCTTGAGAGTTGCATCCACTGTTCAGTCTTTGGCTTGAGAGTTGCATCCACTGCTCAAGTAAAACTGCAAAGGATTCACCAGGATTTGTGTTGAGACTAGTTTGTTTTGGCTCACAAGTGGATTTTGGAGGTTGAGTCTTCTGCACTTATGTGTCCCACTCAAAACACTTATACATGTGGTGGGTTCTTTTGAAAATAAAATTGGAGAGAGTTTCAGAATAGTAAATTGGCAAGTAAGTCTGGAGAAGTTGTTATATTTCTATACTAGTTAGCAATTGATGTTTTCAAGTAGTCACACATTGCATTTTTATTGGACACTGTACTCCTTGTTATAATTTATTAAGAAGTTTTGAAGCCAATAATTTGCTGGATATCCATGTAACTGAACAGCAGTCTAGTGTGGTGTAATAGCCAAAGTGCTGGGAACCAAGGCTCAATTCCCTGCTCAGTTCTGAAGCTCACTTGTTGTTCCTTGGGCAGGTAACATTCAATTCTGAGATTGTTCACCCCATTAAAAGAAAGATGTTTGGGACACCAAACACATATTTTAGTCTCACAATAAATATTGTCTCCAATTTGACACATGTTCCATATATCCTGCACAAATATTTTCCTTTGCTGCCATGGTAAAGCTGGTGATTTTCAGAGCACTTTAATATAATGACCTGAATGGGCCACCATCTAATCTAATAGCACAATGCATATAATTGTGTTGCCATAATATTAATTCCTTCTTTTCCTCCATCTCTTTAGAAATAGTTCCGTTAGTGTGCATGATCCCTTTTCAGATGTCAGTGATTCCGCATTCCCAAAGCGCAACTCCATGACCCCAAATGCACCTTATCAGCAGACTATGAATATGCCAGATATGATGGGGAGAATGTCGTATGAACCGAACAAGGATCCTTTTGGTGGGATGAGAAAAGGTATCTACCAAGTGCTATAACCTAGTTAGTTTATTCAAGTATGTGCATATGGGCATGAATTTGGAGTAATTCTTTGCATCACAGAGATGTTAAAAACAGTTTATATTCTCATTTCTGACATTCAGAAACAGGGACGTTATTTTTTGGAGGCAAATAATTTTTATACCACAGATAATTATTGTCACCAAAGCTTAAGAACTCATGTTGAAGTTATTCAAGGAACAGTAACATATTTTGATAGTAGATATCTGATAACTTTTTATACCTCATAAGAACTATGGAAAGATTATCAGCTTAGGCCAAATAGTTGCTTTCATTTAAGCAAAGGGATTTGGCAACTCCTGCTAATTAAAGACATAGATACTCCTGAGAAATAATGACATGTGCTATGCAACACAAGATGAGGAGGGCATGCTCCTGCTGTCCTTAAAAAGCATCCCTGTTCACTAGTGCCCACATCACTGTAAGTAATCTTGTTGCCAATATATTAAGACATTTAGTGCCTTAGGCCACAATTGTATCAATGATTTAACAGAAAAGGTAAAGGAGTATGTAGAGAGTTAGGGTTAAGAGCTGTAGGACTTCCATGAAATCATTTCAAAAATACAAGATTGTACAGGTCACAGGAAAGTTCACTGAAGCAAACAATATTTACTCCAAAGGAACTTATTTATTCATTTTAGTCCTCTCTTGCTTCAAATCTTTTTTCTGTCCTAGAGCAATCTTGGAAACAGGCTTTATTATAATGTAAGTAAAGTTTCAAAGTCTTGAGAAACTTAATTAGAACAACAAATTCAGTGTTCCATATCCTAGCATCTACAAATGTGGGCAAGCCTCTCAATTTGTGTAAAGTGTGTAGAGAATGAACTCAGTAAATTAGGTCATATGTCCCTGATTTCTAATGGGATACAAAGTCTTGCAGAAGTCATACATTATTTTTTCAAGCTTTTTATTTACAATTCTCTTCAAGCTTTTAGTCACCTTTGAGTACACTCTTTTCCAACAACCCAAGAGAAGACACTACACATGGACATCACCAGACGGTCAACACAGAAATCAGATTGACTATGTGCTCTCCAGCCAAAGATGGAGAAGCTCTATACAGTCAGTAAAAACTAGACCAGGAGCTGACTGTGACTCAGATCATGACCTTCCTGTTGCAAAATTTAGGCTTAAATTGAAGAAAGTAGGGAAAAGCACTAGGTCACTCAGGTATGACCTAAATGATATCCCTGATGAATATACAGTAGAGGTAACAAATAGATTTAAGGAATTAGATCTGATAGACAGAGTGCCTGAAGAACTATGGATGGAGGTTTGCAACATTGTACAAGAGGTAGCAACTAAAACCATCCCAAGGAAAAAGAAATGCAAGAAAGCAAAATGGCTGTCTGAGAAAGCTTTACAAATAGCTGAGGAAAGAAGGGAAGCGAAAGGCAAGGAAAAAAGAGAAAGATACACCCAATTGAATGCTAGAAGAATAGCTAGAAAAATATAAGAATGCCTTCTTAAATGAACAGTGCAAAGAAATAGAAGAAAACAATAGAATTGAGGACCAGAGATCTCTTCAAGAAAATTGGAGATATGAAGGGAACGTTTCATGCAAAGATGGGCATGATAAAGGACCAAAATGGCAGGGACCTAACAGAGGCAGAAGAGATTAAGAAGAGGTGGCAAGATTACACAGAAGAACTATATAAGAAAGAGCTTAATGTCTTTCCATGATGGGGTTGTTACTGACCTCGACTTAACGTCCCTGATAACATCCCTGATAACCATGAGAGGGTGGTCTCTGACCTCAAGCCAGACATCCTAGAATGTGAAGTCAAATGGGCCTTAGGAAGTCTGAGCAACAACAAAGCTAGTGGAGGCGACAGTATTCCAGCTGAGCTATTCAAAATCCTAAAAGACGATGCAGTAAAAGTGCTACACTCAATATGCCAGCAAATTTGGAAAACTCAACAGTGGCCACAGGATTGGAAAAGGTCAGTTTACATTCCATTCCAAAGAAGGACAATGCCAAAGAATGTTCAAATTACTGTACCATTGCACTCATTTCACATGCTAGCAAAGTTATGCTCAAAATCCTACAAGCTAGGCTTCAGCAGGATGTGACCGAGAACTACCAGAAGTACTGGCAGGATTTCGAAGAGGGAGAGTAACTAGAGATCAAATTGTCAACATACACTGGATCATGGAGAAAGCTAGGGAGTTCCAGAAAAACATTACTTCTGCTTCATTGACTATGCTAAAGCCTTTGATTGTGTGGATCACAACAAATTGTGGCAAGTTCTTAAAGAGATGGGAGTACCAGACCATCTTATTTGTCTCTTGAGAAACCTATATGTGGGTCAAGAAGCAACAGTGAGAACTGAACATGGAACCACTGATTGGTTCAAAATTGAGAAAGGAGTTCGGGAAGGCTGTATACTATTGCCCTGTCTATTTAACTTATATGCAGAGAACATCATGAGAAAGGCGGGACTAGATGAATCACCAGTTGGAATTAAGATTGCTGGGAGAAATATCAACAACCTCAGTTATGCTGATGGTACCACTCTAATGGCAGAAAGTGAAGAGGAACTAAAGAGCCTCTTGATGTGGATGAAGGAGGAGAGCGCAAAAGTTGGTTTGAAACTCAACATTAAGAAAACTAAGATCATGGCATCTGGTCCTATCACTTCCTGGCAAATAGATGGGGAAGAAATGGAGGTAGTGACAGATTTTATTTTCCTGGGCTCCAAAATCACCGCAGACAGGGACTGCAGCCAAGAAATTAAAAGACTCTTGCTCCTGGGGAGGAAAGCTATGGCAAATCTAGACAGCATACTAAAAAGCAGAGACATCACCCTGCCAACAGAAGTGCATATAATCAGGGCTACGGTTTTCCCAGTTGCAATGTATGGCTGTGAAAGTTGGACCATTAGGAAGACTGAGCACTGAAGAATTGAGGCGTTTGAATTGTGGTGCTGGAGGAGACTCCTGCGAGTCCCTTGGACTGCAAGGAGATCAAACCAGTCAGTCCTAGAGGAGATCAACCCTGACTGCTCTTTAGAAGGCCAGATACTGAAGATGAAACTCAAATGCTTTGGCCACCTAATTAGAAGAAAGGACTCCCTGGAGAAGAGCCTGATGCTGAGAACAATTGACAGCAAAAGAAGGGGACGGCAGAGAATGAGGCGGCTAGATGGAGTCACTGAAGCAGTTGGTGTGAGCTTAAGTGGACTCTGGGGGATGGTGGAAGACAGGAAGTCCTGCAGGAATGTTGTCCATGGGGTCACGATGGGTCAGACACGACTTTGCGACTAACAACAATAACATGTCTGTATTGTGTGATACAGTAATATCCATAAGTGGTTAAGCATATAATGCTACAATCATATTTGCATCATTTAAAAAAACAATTCCAATTACAATAATAGCACAGAGCAATTCCAGGAGCAGTAAGATGGAGCGGCATGATTAATTGCAATGAATTATAAGCCATAGGAAGCTTGAGCAAACAAGTCCTGTTTTAGAAGGTGTTCAAAACATGTCTCATTTTCTGCCTCCTGAGCTGCATGGCAGAAGGTTTTCCAGAGAGCAGGCACCGCTACCAAGAAGCCCACCATCATATTACATGGCAACTTTCTGATGGTTTCAAAATGACCTGCTAAGCCTCCTCTGACAGTCTTAAAGATGAATGGCATTTATATATATAAGCAAAGGCATCCCACTGGATATCTCTTTGCCAAGTTGTTTCAGCCTTCATATAACGAGAATGCAAAATGCACAGTGCAGTAGGCAGCCAGTGCAGTTCTTGTAGCACAGGTGTTATGTGAGCTGGGTATGGTCCCACCCATGTAGGAACGGCTGCAATCGGTGCACCAACCTGAGTTGTTAATGGGTGCTCTGGGCCACTACAGTCATCTGGGCCTCCAGTAACACAGAAGGATCCAAGGGCCCCAACCCATAAGGTCTCAGCCATGTCAAGATTCAGCTTCAGTTTTATTAGCCTCATCAAAGCCTCTCAAGTCAAATGTCAAAGAGAAATAAAGCTGGGTGTCATCAGCATACTGGTGACACTCTATCTCAAATCTGATAATGACTGCTGTCAGTGGCTCCATATAGATATTAAATTACACTGGATACAAGATAGTGCCATGCAAGACCCAAAGTTCACCTGTTACTGGGCTGAATCACAGTCACTGAATGCTATTCTCTAGAATCAACTCTACAGGTACAAATCAAACCACTCTAGAATTCCTAACTAAGAGGCAACCCAGGAAGATACTGTGGTCAACGGCATCAAAAAAATTTGAGAGATCCAGAAAATACAACAGGGTCTTACTCCCAGTTTCATATAATCTCATACTTTACTTGCAAAAAATTCTCAGAATGGGTTCCAAATACAATTTTTAAAATGATAAATAATATATAAATAAGTAAACCAATGCCTTAGACCCAGTAAAGCAAGACTTTAGACCCAGGTGGTCTGGTTAGAATGTTGAACTAGGAACCCAGGACACCCAAGTTCTAGTACTCACTCAGCCATGACGCTGACTGGGTGACTTTTGGAAGTCATTCACTTTCAGCCTAACCTACCTCACAGAACTGTTGTGAGGATAAAATGGAGCTATGTAAGCTGCCTTGGGTTCCTCACAAGAAGAAAGGTGGGCTATAAATGCAGTTTCATAGTGGTAGCAGCAGCAGTAATACAATAGAAATCAAAAGTAGCCATCTCCACCACGGTGCAATCCATGTTGTTATAATACATATATCAGTCCAACAAAAGGATTAGTTGTAAAAATGCATGTTTTTGAAAACTTCAGACCTCTTCTTCAAACAAGAAATTATAAAAGGCAGATGGAGAATGGATGAACGGGGAGAAAGAAAAAAGGGGTGACTAGATTATGATGTCGCCTTGTCTGCGTGTCCAAACTAGTCTCAAGGCACACTGTACAAGGAAGAATCTGCAGATCAGCAGATCATGATAGTTACAGGAAGGTTTTGCTTCCCTTACTTATCCTGGGAAGGAGGATGGGGAAATGTTGGACCCTTCATGTTGGGACTATGAAGCTCAGCTGTTCAGAATGTTTTCCATTTCTGTAGAAGTGTATTGGCTTCATTTGCTGGTGGTTCATGGAAAGGACTAACTCAGTCTTTATATTAATAAAACAGGAGATACTTTTCGATACACATTTTAAATACAATTAAAAGACCAGCATTAAGTGAAAAATAAACAGGAACTGCCATAAAGAAGGTTTGAATCCAGTAACATTGATGACATTCTCACAACTTGTAGTTTCAGTTCCACTCCTGATTGAAGCAACTCCTTAGCAATTATCACGTTAACTGGTCATTCTGCTTGGCAGGTTTATGTGTCAGGACAGTGATCAAATGCTGGCATTTTATATGTCTTGAGAATGCATCTTAAGAAATGCCCCTTAAGATCTGCAGGAGAGGCCCTGCTCCGGGAACCCTCCCTGAAGGAGGTAAAAAGGATATCTACTCGGAGTAGGGCCTTCTCTGCGGAGGTGCCCAGATTGCAAAATAAGTTTGCCAGAGAGGTTTGCCTGGCGCCGAGCCTATATTCTTTCAAGTGCCAGGTCAAAACCTTTTTATTCAATCGTTATTTTAAAAATTAATATTTTAATGGTTTTAACAGTTGCTTTTGATTTATTTATTTTTATTGGTTATATATTGTTTTATTATATTGCAATTGACTGTCTTAGTGTATTCTGATTTTAATATTGTAAGCCATCCTGAGATGTCTCACATATAGGACAGCATATAAAAGTTTTAAATAAATAAATAATATGTCTTGAACATGCAAACTAAAATCTGTATGCTGTGCATTTGCGTTTTGTTTTATGCTTTTGCTTTGTTTCAATCTTTTTGTAGTGCCTGGAAACAGTGAACCCTTCATGACCCCTGGGCAACTGCCTAACAGCGGAATGCAGGATCTGTACAACCAAACTCCCTCTGGAGCCATGTCCAACATGGGTATAGGCCAACGCCAGCAGTTTCCTTATGGAGGTGGTTATGACAGGAGGTGAGTGGTTTCATCTTCCTCAGAAGGCACGAGACTCAGTGAACACAAGTCTTCCCCTTTCTTCCTTCTAACTAACCCCCCTCCCCACCATGCCACCTGAAGTGTTCTAGAAAGAGCAGATCAAATCTAATTTTGCAGGAGTTATTGTGGGACATGATTAAAGAAGAAACTTTAAAGAAAGGAAGAAAGCTGTCCTTCAGTGGGGTGTATTTGACGTCTTTTTTTTTCCAGGATTTGTAATTATTACTAAGTTGAAGTTTCTCTTTTCATGAACATTGTAGCCCCTTAGAAACTCTGCCCCCCCCCTTTTGTGATTCTTTTGCATTTTTTTCTGAAAGATTGTAAAACTGTCTGCAAGGAAAAGGGTGTCAGAAGTTATGTCGCCTTTGCATCGGTAGCTTGTAAACCCTCTTACCCCAATCAGGACATGCATGGTTGACCAGTTTGGTGAAAAATGGATGTGTGTGCGTACAAGTACTTGATTACATGTCCCATTAAAGTAATTTTGTTTTATGTTAATTTTTGTTTGTGTGTTTTTTAATTTCCGTTAATTGACCAGAAGGCCATGGCTATTGGGTGGTATAAAAATGAAATAAATAAATAATAGCATCCATCCACATGTGGCTCTCATAGACTGGGAGAATTTGGAGAATTAAGTGCTTTTTATAGCATGAGGTTTCTTTGTTGTTTTTAGGTCGGATCATGGGCTGGGTCCTGAAGGCAGTATGGGAGCACCTGGGCAAAGCAACATGGTGCCTTCAAACAGTGACCCAAGCATGTACTCTCCTAACCGTTACCCTGGGCAGCAAAGGTGACCTACCCTTTAACTATTTTAAAGATAATATCAGATAATTTTACATCTTGAGGTTTACTGCACAGAAGGTGCAACTCTTGTTGTTGTGCATCCTGTTTTCATTTCATTGGGATTTCTACAGGTCTCTGGCATGAGCAGTTTTGATAATGGTAGTGCCTGCACAACAGCGGTACTTGGTGGAGTACTTTTGGAATTGACAGGATCCTAATTTTTACTTTTTACTTGTTTCTTTTTTGAATCATAACACCAGTTTCATTGTCAGCTTGTAGAGTGTGGAATGGGTCTTTAATTATATTATTATACTTCCATAGAATGTTATAGTAATTTGAAGCTATCATTTTACTTCCATAGCAGTGCAGTGTGTAGTTCTCAACCTTTTACATTTAATTTAAGTAAGTTTAGCTTTGAAACATCCATACTTTTCTTCAGGTGACCTTTTGTAGACAAATGAATAGAACTATTGAAAAGGATTCCATGAAATGCAGTGTAATGTTTTTCCTGGAATCTTATAGCAAATAATGTTATATATACTGCAATGCAGTAATAATGTCACCTGCACTTACAAAGGACAGTATAAACCATTTCTGCTCTCAAGGGCCAAAAGCACACCCTAACTCTTTCTTTAGAACTCATTCTCAGACTCTTTCAGTTTTTAGGTTTCATTATTGTATGCCACTATGGTTCTATAAGAGGCCTTGTAGAGATACAGAACCACCTTGTGTCTGTCTGTATATTGGACCTATAACTTTTGTGCCACAGTAAAATATTTTGTCCCTCCATAGTGTTGAGCATCTTGTGTGTACAAGGGGTAACAGTGCCAATTAGCTGCATTTCAATCCCAAATTGTAACACAACAAAATGTGCAAAAGTCAGCAGGGGATGAATACTTCTGCAAAGCACTGTATCTCTCTAGTTATTAACAATTATATACTAGGCTCTTAGATTCATGATAGTATCGAGTATGTCTGTGTAAGAGGCTCCATGGCAAATGAAACACCTTAAAGATGGATGGTAGTCTATTATACCATTCTTCCGTTAATAAATGCCTAAGCTCTTCTACCAACTGAAAATATTGAAATATACAGATGTAAAAGTAAACAGAATAACAAAAGCAGTTTTTACAAATATAGACCATCAGACCAATATACAGCCTACAACCAGCTGAGGTGATGTACTGGAATCTCTGCTATCAGATGGCCATGGAATTGCAAGCTGTTCTGGAGAAGGCCTTCCACAGGCTAGCCATCACACAGAAAAAGGCACTTTCTGGCTGTCACTCCTGTAACTGCAGAAGGGTGGAGGACTTGGCAAAGACCTTCTAATAATAACCTTAGTGTTTGGGTAGGCTTGTGGAGGAAAATAAGCCTTATTCAGTTTATGATGCTATTATTTACAGCCAGTCCTAAATCTTAATTTCCTGAATAAAAGGATCATTAATCTGCGACTGGATGATTTGGATATGTTACATTATCACAGCAGATTCCAAAGTTATATCCAGTTGGAGTCTACCATTGATATTAGGTACATTGCTCTAGGCTACTACCCAGTTAAATAGTTAGATTCAAATTACACCTAAAGTGCTTCCATTTGCTGTATACTACATAATTAGTACACTCAAAACTATTTACAGCACTGTGCGTATGTGTGTATAGTTGCCCCAGAATTGTCACTATTGCTTTAAATTTCTTTATTACGTGCATCCCATTGCAATAATATTTTGTTAAGACCACTGTGTTGTCTAAATGTAGTATTAGAATGCCTTCTGAATAAAACATTTCTTCTTTTTAAATAAATAATTGAGAAAGTGTATCATTCTGGCAATACAAGCAAAGCCTTTATTTTACCAGTATAGTGTGAATCAAGCACAGAAAAAAATTCAGCCATTCAGCTGGATTTTTTCTAACCTACTGTAGATTGGTCACATAATTTTGACCACTGGTTTCAGTTCATTTAGACTTTGACAAGATACCCATCATTCTGAGCAGGAAGATAAGAGTGGTCCCAGAGTGATATTTCCACCCTCATAGGAATTAGAAGGAAAGCAGGAAACTAGTGAATCATGCATACATCCTTCTTCCAATCATGTGACCAGGAGCCTTCAACCACTGCCTCTGTGGCTTTATATTTGATCTATGCCGGCCTGTATTAAAGGTCAAAATAGATTCCAAGGTGCAGTTGTGATCACTGATCTATGCTGATATAGTGGCATTGAACAAAACAAGAACTACATTAGAGCATAACTGCCAGAATTAATACTATTTCCACAAGAACATAAAATAAATAAGAAGGGAGGATTTGTGCAGAACTTCAAGAGGGATTTTTTTAAATAGCTTCTATTGACTTGGAAAATCATAATTATTAATGTTCTTCATTTGTAGGCATGAACCATATGGACAGCAATATCCAGCACAAGCACCTCCTTCAGGACAGCCACCCTATGGAGGACACCAACCTGGAATGTTTTCACAACAACAGGTAAATTTATATGGTTATAATACCTCCCTTTTCAGCATTAATTCAAGAAATCCATGCATTTGGACATTGAGAAATAGCAAACAACATTAGAATAAACAGAATCAAGGGTAAGGTCCATTGGAAGACAGCAAGGGTGTTGCCACATGTGTGAATTAATGCATTTGGATCTTTTTGTATGGAAAATTTCATAGATGTTGATTCAGTGAACAGTGCAGGGCAATGCATATTATTTACTAACTTGCTGTGAGTGCATAAACAAATTACAGGATACATTTCCAATGAATGCAGTTAACTTAGGGAGGAGTCTGTATCCATACAAGGGCAGTGGGGGTGCTTGATTGAAATATATGTTTCAAGCAGCTAGCTCTGGAGGGCAAAAATACAAGAGGAGACACACAAAGCCTCAGAGCAACCAGATCTAAGGAGAAAGAAAACTGCCAAGTGAATTACAGAGGTTGCTTCTGTCAATGCCACTCTCCAGAAGGTATTACAGAGCAATTATAGCTGAAGTAGCCATCAGCTTACAATAGTCAAGTTCCTATTTCGTTAATTTATATCTTATTTCCCAATGAAACTCTCCAGTTTCAGATAGTTAAAAACAAGTGGGATTTTCCACAAATTATTGCAACCAGCCATGTCCTCTTTCGTCATTGCATTCCTCTTCCTCATTCATTAACCATTCCCTCACAATGAGCACCACAGACACAGACTGTAAGGATTCTGTGTCCACTGTGCATACCCAGTCCTCGTTAAGGGTGTTTCTCCATTTTGGGAATTTCTTTTTTCTTAAATATTTTTGTACTTCCACAAATCTCAGTCCTGCTAATGCTTCCCTCCTGTATCCTGATGATTCCATTTTGGCTGTGGAAGGTGATCACTTAGTGAATGAGTTTGCTGGTAATATGTGTTACCTTTATATAGCATTCATTCTAAAAATATGATTAAACCAAATCTTTAAAGCAGGGATGGGGAACCTCCAGCCCATCCATCTCCCCTACAAATTTGAGTTGCCACAGAGAGCAATTCCAGCAATAAAGGCTTTAAAACTCAATATTCACTATTTTCATACATTGGACTGTCTAGATCCTGAACCCCTTCACTACTCCGAGAATGTCAAATGTGGGGGGAACCTCAAAAGGGTCTCCTCTGAAGATCTAAGAGCATATGAGACAAGCTGTTCTCTCGGATTTTAGTTCAGTTCAGTGCTTGTTTGATATAGGTTGTATCCTAGATGAACAGATGCTTTCATTCATCTTACACATTCATATGGATATGATTTCATATATTTAAAAGTATTCTAAAATATGTCACAGATTTACAGAGTGACATTTCCATGTTTCTGCATGTTAAAAAAATAAAAATGACTTAGCGAGTAATCCTATAGCCACTAGATACTGTTTAGAGAGCCATAAAATAAACCAGAGTCCTAACTCCAAACCCGGAAAAGTGCTTTGTTTGTCAGAGCCGGTATCCTGAGTTTTGTTGCACCCTCCCTCTGTCCTCGTAGCTGGCAGTTCTTTGTGTAATGGCTGCAGCTCTGAGGTCAATCTTGTGACCTTGAAGCCAGAGCAGGGGGAGGCAGGGAGGCACAAGGCACCACCACCCTATGAGGAACCCTGATGCTACCAGCTTCTCTCCTCATGAACTGGTATAAAACATCCAAAATCAGCCACAATATCAGTGTAAATGTTTTGGAGGGTGAGAGGAGAACTGAGGCAATCCTTACTTCCATGCTCCTTCTGCCTTCTATTGAATGCCTGTAGTCATCCAAGATTGGTGGGTGACAAGCATTCACACTGGATGCTGTCCTTAACTAGTGAAGAACAGATTTTTTAGAAATGTCAAAAATAACCAATGAATTTTATTCAAGCTTCTTCTCTTCACAACTGCCAAACATTTAATCCTTGGATTAAGAACGATCATGAGAAATATTAGCCTAAGGCTAATTTTCTTTTAAATGTAAAGTTATAAGCACATCAAAACAAACCTCCTAAAATGAAAGGACCGCCTCAGCAATAATCATAAGCATTTCTAGTTTGCCATTTAAGTCATAATTCTTTCTGTGTATTGTACACTAAATCTGGAAAATGACATTTCTGTCAATTCATGTAGATTTATTGGAATAATTAAAAAATCACCATGTGTCTATCAAACGCTAATAAAAGTACAATATTATAATTACACCAAAATCTGTACAATGTGTGAACTTAAATTTGTCATACAAGTGCACAGACATACGAAAAGTAATATTTTCATTGTATTTTAAACTTATTCATATGGGTATTCCTTTGCAGAACTACAAACGCCATATGGATGGTATGTACGGTCCTCCAGCAAAACGCCCCGATGGAGATATGTTTAATATGCAGTATGGCAACCAACAACAGGATATGTTTAACCAATACAGCAATGCGTACTCTGGACCAGACAGGAGGCCCATGCAAGGACAATATCCATATCCATATAACAGAGAAAGGATGCAGGGGCCAGGACAAATGCAGCAACATGGAATACCTCCTCAGATGATTGGTGGCCCTATGCAGTCTTCAGCTTCAAGTGAAGGTCCCCAACAGAACATGTGGTCCTCTAGAAATGATATGTCTTACCCATATCAGAACAGGCAAGTTCCTGGAGGTCCTGCACAGGCCCCTCCTTATCCAGGGATGAACCGTACTGAGGATATGATGGTACCTGACCAGAGGATAAACCATGAAAGTCAGTGGCCTTCTCATGTCAACCAGCGTCAGCCTTCTTACATGTCAACCTCTGCCTCCATGCAGCCTATCACTCGACCTCCTCAGTCATCCTACCAGACACCACCAGCGATGCCAAACCACATCTCTCGGGCTCCAAGCCCTGCATCTTTCCCCCGTTCCCATGAAAATCGGATGTCTCCAAGCAAATCACCTTTCCTGCCCTCTATGAAGATGCCGAAAGTTATGCCGGCTGTTCCAGTCTCCCAGGTCACAGGTCCTCCATCACAGCCACCACCAATTAGGAGGGAAATAACCTTTCCTCCAGGCTCTGTAGAAGCATCTCAACCAGTCTTGAAACCAAGACGAAAAATTACCTCAAAAGATATTGGTAAGGATCGTACAGTTGTCCTATATGAAAAGGAATCTGCCTTTAATTGTGTAAAGGCTACATATATATAAATTTGCTTTGTGAAATTAAAATTGCCGCCATGCCCAAAGTTGTTTCTTAGAAGCTGTGACCATATTTGCCCCATCAGGTGATCTGATACCTGCATATGTAAGTGACTACTTCCTATCACTGTATCTTTTATTGTCGCAAAGTAGGAGTTCCCATGTTAGACATTGTCTTCCAAGTGCTTCTGATGTTTTGCTCCTCCAGAAAGCAAGCAAGAATTTTGTGATTTCATTGCAGGAAGAGGACTGGAGTATACCTTTTATTATTGTAAACTTAAATTAAATCATAATACTATTGGTAAGAACTGATGGTTGCATCTCTGCTAATGTTAATCTCAGATCAAAGGGATGAATCTTGTAGGCTGTTTCCTAGGTACAGTATTATAAGTATCAGACTGTTTTGTACAGCAAAAAAAAAAAAAAAAGATAGCTTTCTTTCTACTATAGAATATGGAGAATTGTTAGTTCAATGGGAAGAGGAAGCAAAGGAAGCAAATAAATTTATGTAATATCAATGGGGCTCTTTTTAGCAACATGGCACAGCTGTTATTTGGAAAGAAGTAAAAATGTATTCATGGAATATTGAAATGGTAAATATTGGAAGTTCTGATCAGCCCATTTCTTTCTGAAGGGAGAAGTATGGTGGTCTTACTGAATGTACATATGCTTTCACACACTCCCACACCTTTGACTAGAATTTTCTTACTGTCTCAAATAGCATCTAGTTGTGTTTTGTAAAAGTACACAAATATTTCTGAGCATCATTCAGAACAACCTGAGTATTCTGCAACTGGTATTTCATTTTCCATTTGCTGTTCCTTCTGGCCATTTCGCACTCCCTTTTCTCCATGAAGAAAGTGAAGGTAGCATTAGAGAATTTATTTCCATTGATGGAAAGAGTACCAGGTATTAATGATGTATTCATCTTCGCTTATTTCCAAAAGTACCCCTTCAGCATTCATTGTGAGGGCTGAGAAGTAAAATACATGGCTAGGCAGAAAAAGGGAATATTTATACAGTATTCAAAACATTTGAGCCAGATCCAAGCACTGCAAAATTAAAACTGATTTCCTCAACTCCTACCAGTTCCTCAGAGCATGCAAAAATGGTTTATATCTGCAGCATGAAGAAAGATAGAATGTACCACTCTTGTGCACATTCTTGATTTTGAGAGAGAACACAGCTCATTGCATTATTAATCAGCATCTACTGGGCCCTCCGCTCCTAATGCTAGAGAGAGGATGAGCTCTTCATTTTGCATAACAGATGGCGATGATTCACAACATGATGCTCCCATTCTGTACAACCTATCTTTAAAATAGCATATTTCCTCTAAAGATGGGTAGTTTTAACCTGCTGAAATGCAGTGCTCAATTGGAAGGATTTGTTCTGACTGAAGATAAAAATGGCATTCCTCAAGACAATGGCAACTTTTTTCATGGTAACATCCAAAAATAACCCCATAATACACAAAAGTAGTATGTCAGTTCTAGTAACCCAGAATATACATGAAGTTTCTGTTAATGGCTTCCAAAAAGCCAGCATTTGGAGGGCAACATTAAATCAAGAATTCAAATCCTGGCCACTTGGCTAGTTTATCCAGATTCCTGTTTCACATGTAATTGAAGGCTATGGCTAACTGTGCCTTCCTGCTCATTTCTCTGGTCACATGAAGGAAGTGGCTACCTGAAGGTTGTACAAATTGCAGCTTATTACAATCAGGAATTGATTGTATAAATGAGGCTATTGAGGAAATTAAGACAATTCATGCCATAAACTAGTATACAAGCATCCATTCTTATCATTGAGCCAAATTTTATAGCCACTTGAGATTTGTACTCAATTGCTAGACAGCATTCATACTGAATTCTTTATCTTGTTACTTTCTAGTGACTCCGGAGGCTTGGCGAGTGATGATGTCGCTTAAATCAGGCCTTCTTGCTGAAAGTACTTGGGCATTAGACACTATTAATATCCTTCTGTATGATGACAGTACTGTTGCTACTTTCAATCTCTCTCAGGTAGGTTGGGTATTTTTCAGGACAGGCATTTTTTTCAAACCTCATGATGCTAAATGTCCTTCAAGGGGCACCACAAGGGCTTATTTTTTAAAAAATTAAATCAGTAAGTGTCTGATTCCCTGATTTAAGAAGGGAATGCGCTCCCCAGAGAGGTCTGCCTGGCACCATCATTATATGTTTTTCGGCACCAGGTTAAGACCTTTTTATTTAATCAATATTTTAATGTTTTAATATCAAATTTTATTGTTGTATTTTATTAATTGCAGCCAGAGTGGGTCGTCAATTTATTTATGCTGTTAGCCGTCCAGAGACGTCAGTAATTGGACGGCATACAAATTTTATAAATAAATAAATAAGTGTGATCTGAGTTCTCTTATCATGGCTGGGATTCTAAGACAAGGGAACACAGTTTCAGTCACAACAAGAATTTCTGAGCATCTCCTTTCAAATCCCCACCAAAAGATATTCTGAAGAATCAGGTGAACACTATACCTGATTTCATGGAATGGGGTAGGTGCAGTGAGATATGGATATCAAAAAGGACAGTTCGCACAATTTACTCATGCAACTGTGACCAAACCAGAATTTTTCCTGATTCAGTATTTAGGGTGAATACAGCTTTCACAAACAGAAGCAGCAACTGAAGAAATACATTCAGTGCATCAGCCAAGTGTAAAATATTTTATTTGTTTATCACTGGCCTGAAAACCATTTTGGTCACCATCTTCTTCCTTAGTGGAAGTATATCTAGACAACCATAGGATTTTCCAGATTCCTAGCTACAAGGTCAGAAAATTGCTTTGACTTTGTTGATGGAGACCTGCACTCAAATACCACCCCAACAGGAATGGAAAGAACCATGCTGACTCCTCCATAAGAGGTTGTAAAGAACCTCAGAGAAGGGTTTTGTGGGGCAGGAAGGGACGAAGACCATGCCGACCAAGAAAGGATGCCTTATGTGGGAGTGTCAGCCTCCTTCCCTCTCTCTCCCCCTGTGCCAAATCAGTTGTCATGCTTTTGCAAAGCAAGAAAGAAGGCAGAGGCGATCTTCACCTCCATGTTCTTCCCACCCTACATAAGATGCCCATAATCCTCTAAGTTTTGTAGGCTTTCCATAGCATTCTGCCTGGAGTGCATTGAAAAGCATTAAATAAATATTTGTGTTTGATGTCATATATCTCATCGTCTGCAGTCACCATATAAAAAGATTTCACCTCCAGTAACAGGTCTCTCCCTGTTAATTTTGCAAAATTAATTTTGCATTTGCAGTAAAGGTGAATTTAGTTTTGTTGAAAAGCTGACAGGCTGTCACTTCAGAGGACTATCTTCTTTGATTCAGAAGATATGTACGCCACTGGGAATAAGAAGCAGTATGAACATCCCTCTGTGTTCTGCCAATGTTGCTAGACTCCTTGCTTGCAGGGTGAAGATTGTAATTGCTTTTGAGGCCAACTGTTCTCCTGGCTTGCTTCTGTTTTCACAATCAGTGCTATGCATTAATCCATGTGTACAGGACAGCATGGAATATGAAACAGTGAACAGAACATTGAGAAGGATGGGGAAGTCCAGGCTTGTAAAGAGCCCCTTGCCTGATTACCTGCAATGTATAATAATCATTCCCAAGTGACCAGGCAGAAAATCATTGGTAAATTAGAAGAGAGTTGCTTTGATTGCTTTTTTTCAGACTGTGCAAGTCCTACAAATAACGGTGTAGGTATGTATGGATAGAAGGAGTACTGCCAATGTTTATAGGCTAGAATCATAGAATAGTAGAGCTGGAAGGGACCAGAGGGCCATTGGGTCCATCCCCCTATTCAGTGTAGGACTCCAGGTTAAACCATCTCTCTCAGATGCCTGTCCAGTAGCTTCTGTATACCTATTTGCAAGTCCAATACTTGTAATTATCTCTCAACCTATTAGTCTTCCCAAGGTTTCTGTATGTATACATTAGAATAAGGGCATATTGTAATCTGCACAGAAACCTTGAAGATGATGTTGTAAGAAACCTACTTTAAATTTGTATTTTTGGGAAAGAATTTGCATTTTTAACCATTTCAGGAAGATAGAATCTGATGAGTATTTTTTAAAAAGGGAAGAGAGCCTAAGGAAAAACTTACAGTTGTCAGAACTTCAGTGCCCTCAACCGGTTACACTATCATCAAACATAACTTCTTTTGCACACCTGCTTTTCAACAGCAGAGGGCAGTTGTGGAGAAAAATCCACCACTTCCAAATCCTTGCCAGCAAATGGAAACCAGTGTGAAAGGAATGTTTTTCTCCTCTTCATTTCAGTTTGTTTAACTATTTTCATTGCCTTGCCATTTATACAAATGAAAGGCAGAATTAATGGTCTCTGAGTGGTTTACACGAACCCAGTTTGGGGCCATGCCATGCTAGCAGTGGTGGCTCTGGATTTTGTGAATTCTAAGCCATCCCAGGCCCAGAACTTCGTGTTTTGGCCTCTTTCACTGGTGAGAACACTGTGAACTCATCTAAAGTTTTCTACAGGCCTATCAAGGAAGACATGCCACTTTGCTGGAAGAACTGATTTTCACCAACAGGGGGATGCTATTCCATAATTCTAACCCCTGTAAACCACTCCAGCAAAAGGTTAAGATTGCTTGCCCAATACACACTGAAATGATTAGGTAGATAGGAAGAAGATTAGATAGAAAGAAGAGATTTTCTGAACATTTTGGACCCCAGAAGGCAGCCTAAAACTCATTTTACATATTTAAAAATAAAAAGTATATCTCTTACCACTGGTATCATGGTCTGAAATGTTCTTCTAAACATGTTATTTTCCCCCTTTGTTTCCTCAGTTATCTGGTTTTCTTGAGCTTTTGGTGGAATATTTTAGAAAATGTCTGATTGATATTTTTGGGATCCTTATGGAATATGAAGTGGGACATCCGGGACCAAAATTACAAGATCATAATTCAGTTCAGAAAATGGATAGCCAATCTGCAACACAGGATGCCAGGAAAGAGGAAGAAAACAATGATGAATGTATTCATTATTTTGATGAATTTGAGGATGAGGAAGAAGATGAAAATGAGAACATTGAAGGAGGAGAAGAGAAGATCAGTGTTCTTGCTCCCCCTGGTGCCATTGCTGATCCAAGTGAGCGGCCAAAACAAGCCAGTAAGTTTGACAAGCTGCCAATTAAAATTGTAAAGAAAAATAATCTATTTGTTGTTGACCGATCTGACAGGCTGGGACGTGTTCAGGAATTCAATAGTGGACTTCTCCACTGGCAGCTTGGTGGGGGTGATACAACTGAACACATCCAGACCCACTTTGAGAGCAAGATGGAGATACCTCCTCGCAGGAGGCCACCCCCTCCATCAAACTCTTCAAGCAAAAAGAAGAATGTGGAAGGGAAAGGAGAATCTGAGGAACAGCAAGACAAAAGCATATCAGCCACTATTGATGATGTTTTGTCAGCTCGTCCAGGAGCACTGTCTGAAGACTCAGATGTTAGTTCTCAGACAGATAGCAGTAAATTTCCATTTGGAATTCATCAAGCTAAAAGTCATCGCAATATCAAGCTGCTAGAAGATGAGCCACGGAGTCGAGATGAGACTCCTCTATGCACCATAACTCACTGGCAGGACTCTTTGGCCAAGCGTTGCATCTGTGTGTCAAATATTGTCCGCAGCTTGTCTTTTGTGCCTGGCAACGATGCTGAAATGTCTAAACATCCAGGTTTGGTGCTAATCTTGGGAAAGTTGATCCTTCTCCATCATGAGCACCCAGAAAGAAAGCGTGCACCGCAGACATATGAAAAAGAAGAGGAGGCGGACAAAGGGATGGCCTGCAGCAAGGATGAGTGGTGGTGGGACTGCCTTGAAGTCTTGAGGGATAATACATTGGTCACATTAGCCAACATTTCTGGGCAGCTAGACTTATCTGCTTACACAGAAAGCATCTGTTTGCCAATCTTGGATGGCTTACTGCACTGGATGGTGTGCCCATCTGCTGAGGCACAGGATCCTTTTCCAACCGTGGGGCCCAACTCAGTCCTTTCACCTCAGAGACTTGTACTGGAAACCCTGTGTAAACTCAGTATCCAAGACAATAATGTGGACCTTATTTTGGCCACTCCTCCATTCAGTCGTCAGGAAAAACTCTATGCTACTTTAGTTAGGTACGTTGGGGACCGCAAAAATCCAGTATGCCGAGAAATGTCCATGGCACTCTTATCAAACCTTGCACAGGGGGACACATTAGCAGCAAGGGCAATAGCTGTGCAGAAGGGAAGCATTGGAAACTTGATAAGCTTCCTTGAGGATGGGGTCACTATGGCCCAGTACCAGCAGAGCCAGCATAACCTCATGCACATGCAACCTCCACCTCTGGAGCCACCTAGTGTAGACATGATGTGCAGGGCAGCCAAGGCTTTGCTGGCCATGGCTCGGGTGGAGGAGAACCGATCAGAGTTCCTTTTACATGAGGGACGTTTGCTGGATATCTCAATATCTGCTGTCCTGAACTCTCTGGTTGCGTCGGTCATCTGTGATGTACTTTTTCAGATTGGGCAGTTATGACATAAGTGAGAAGCCAAGCATGTGTGAGTGGAGATTAGAGGGTCACATATAACTGGCTGTTTTCTGTACCTGTTTATCCAGTGTAGGAAGAAGGAAAAAAAAAGAATCTTTGCTCCTCTGCCCCATTCACTATTTACCAATTGGGAATTTTAAAACATTGAACAGTTATGAAATTAATATTTGCTGTCTATGTGTATAAGTACATCTTTTTATTTTATTTTTTTTAACCAAAGTTTCTGTCTAGTACATTCAAAGGTCACACTTCTTTTCAATAGATATCCTTTTTAATGTTTCTTTCCATGTCTGTATCACATATTTTTTTGGGAGGGAAAGCAAACTAGAGATATTGGGTGTTAAAATATTGCAAAACATGATTTGATGTTGGGGGGAAGGCTCACCACTCTGAAGTGCAAAAGTGGAAAAAATATTCTGAGTTACTGTGTATTTCTCAAGAACGAAGGAAAACCACCCTTTATGCCGTTGCCCAAAGCGCTCTGTGCAATAGAAGAATGTTAGTGATGTAGGTGTAGCGGATCAAGAAAAGGGGGTTGGTCCATAGTCTGCATATGAAATTAACTTGGTTTCTCCACAGGAGAATGGGTACATTAGGCTAGGAGCAAAACAAATTCTTTAGGAAAGTTAAGACACAAATCTGAAGACGATCAACATAAATTGCTTCCTCACCAGAACTGTCACATCAGTATGTATTGTTTGACCTTCCACAATGACAGTTCTTCACAATTCCTTTTAATCATTTTTTAATATTTTTTATTGCCTAAGGGCAGTGATGTATATAGAAGTTGTACATTAAACATACCCTCATCTTTTTTAAAAAAAAAAACAAAACAAAATAAAATAAATACAAGGATTTCTTTTTCATGATGTGGTAACTACAAAGTGATGGTAGACTTAATTTTATTATTATTATTATAATTATTATAATAATTATTATTATTTTGTTTGGGCCATGTCTCCAAAAGCAGTAACAACAAAATAAAATCACCACCACGAGGGTAATGTACAAGTTTCTGTATGTATAAAGTCATGCTCTATTTCGGGAGAGCAATCGCTCACAACTTGCTTTATAAATCAAGATGTGGAAATGGTTACATATGGATTGATTTAAGAAAATGGTTACCAGTCTACAGGAAAAAAAAACTACATATACAGGAAAAAAGGAAGAAACACAACTTCAAAGATTTTTCAGTAAGAAGAATCCACATTTGTATTTCAAAATAATGTAGTTTAAAAAAAGACAAAAAAACTTGATGTAAATTCCTCCTTTTCCTCTGGCTTAATGAATATCATTTATTCAGTATAAAATCTTTATATGTTCCACATGTTAAGAATAAATGTACATTAAATCTTGTTAAGCACTGTGATGGGTGTTCTTGAATACTGTTCTCATTTCACTATAAAATCAAACCAATTCAATTAATAGCAGTGAAGGTTAGTCTCTTCCTCCTCCTCATGGTTGCTCTTGGATTATTTTAATGTAGTCAAATGATACAACAACCTCAGAGATAGTAGTAGCTTTTTTCTTCTTACAAAAAGAAGATGAAGAAAAGATGATCATTTCCAACCAAAGTTGCTGAATTCAGGGATAGGGATAAGTTTTTGAATAAATAGCCTATGTAAAAATAAACCTGGTAGTACTATTTAGAAAGCTTATACTTTGATGAGTACAACTTAGCTCTGAGTTGTATTTGGTACCTATTACAAATATCCAGAGACTTGATCCAATTATTTCTCTTGGCCACAGGAGCTCTGATGCTCAGAGTTCATGCATTCACAAAGGTTGCCACATTCATCGAAACCATGGAAGCCAGTTCAGAAGTGTGTTTCTTTTCTTATGCAAATCTCATCCTCTCATGGAAATGAATGGGGTAACCCATGCACACAAGAGCTCCATTTCTATATCGGAATACATGCAATGCTCTGGATTGCGGGGGTGGTTATTTCTATGAAAATTACTGCAGCTCTAATGCACTTTTTAACCCAATGGTTGCTGAAATTTTGATCCAGTTCATATGTTACCGCAGCAGTGCTGCTGAAGGCATCCCCATATTCCTCTGGAAACATGTGGATAAAGAAAATAGAGGTCACAGCCAGTGACATGATTCCTTCAGATACCAGTATTATCCTCCTACAAGTAACATTCCTTTGGGCATGACACAACACATTATTTCTGGCTAATGGGTTCCTTCTTTCCACTTTGCCAGAGCAAAGTGACAGGAAAGAAGCTCTTAAACTAATGTGGCAAAATAGGAATTGATACTTGGAATTTTCATTGAAGCAGTTGGGTCTAATAGAACAGAGCTTACAGTGTCATTTCTCAAGCCTTAGTCTGTTTTGTAAAGAAACACCCTGATTTCTTCCTCTTTTCATTTGATGTTACTGTATCTTTAATATCATTCAAGCGCAAATTCTTACTGTTTCCTCTTAGATGTTGACGGCTAGGAGCAGTTCTGTATTTCTACATTTTTTTTCCTTTTCATCCCTTTGGGGTTAAAAATATGTTATTTTGATAGGCATCCTGATGATTTTGTTTGTGTAACTTGCTCTAACATATCAATATAGCAGATAATTTCAAACTATAATAATCCACATTTGACATGTGACTCTCTTGTGTCACAAAAGTCATTTTTCCTTCTGTTGTAATCTATTCACTGTTATATCACCCATGGTAACAGTCTTAAAGTTCTTTATCTTTGTCTCTTGCATAATTCAGAAATGTTTGTTAAATTACAACCCACTTGCAAAGGCACATCAGGAAAAGAAACAGATTTCCGAACTAAGAAAACTAAATATTCTGTGGTTGGAAGCTATCTAAGATGCTCCTAACTTATTAGCAATGTTATATAATATTTTAGCCTGTTTTCAGAAATCTCACCTGACCATTCTTCTGTCTTCACTGTGTGTTTTTCTACTGCACTGATACAATTAAGCAGTTCTTATTCTCCAGCTCAGTTCAAACAAACATTTCTAGCTCCAGCATGGCTAAAAAAATTGAAATGGGATTGCTGATAGTTATTCAACAGGATAATCTATGGAGCAAACCTGGATCATTACCAGTAACTAGTGTATTCAACCATTCAATTGAATGATCTCCTTTGAGAACCATCAAACACAAATGGTAAAAACCTTGAATAGTTTATTGGTATTATCGAACCTGAAAGAGCATACATCAGGTTTGGTTTTTAACTACAATAATTATTACTTTTATTTTTATCCAGACCTAGTTTTCTGCCTGTTTCCAGAAAATAAGGCATTTTTATATAACCAAGGTAGTTCTGACCAGCAGGATGTAAGGAGGTGTGAAGTATTCTCATTCATTGATTCTGCAACATGCCTCATGTTTTTAATGAAATTTCATTTTCATATTCTGTGAGCAAAGAAAGCTATCAGTTTATGCACACATCCTTTATTATACAAACAGAAAAGTGAGGAAGACAATAAATGACAGAAAAAGATGCCTCTGGAATAATAAAATACCAACAAAAAAAATCTCAAGTCTTCTTTGGGTGCACCCAGATACCTATTTTTGCTACTCTGACCAAGGGGAATGTCTCAATAGCAAACATGCACCACTTCCTATATACAAACTTACCTCTTTGTTTTAAAATATGGAGTATCAGTGGCAGCAATAAAGACCTTTTGTATGCAAGTGGGTGAGGGACTAGAATAGAGGCAGAATGAGGAAATTCCCATAGTTTTGTTAGGAGCCAGTTTGCATGTTATGTCAGCGTATGGCAAAAGATTCATTACATTGGGACTCCATGTAGCAAGTGCTACATATAACATGATCATGTATCAGTAGTCCATATTGCTTAGAACACAGGCATTCTAAGGTGTATAGTACAAGTTGAGCCCTTCAAGTTTTCCCCAATATATGATTTTCCTCCCAATTTTTCCCATTCTAAAATGTAGAAATAATCTCCTAAGGATTAGTTAATGGCAGCAAGTTTTAACCTGAAATAATTAGTAGTCTAGCACTACCCCTTTTGTCTTTGCCCCACCAACCACTGCAATGCAGCCCTTGAGAGTTTCTCTGTAACTAAAGTGTATTATGAATGGAGATTCTCCACGTGAATCATTTTATTCCTGATAACTAATACTGTTGTAGACTCCATTGATTTGAAATAATTTGAACCATTTCCATGAGACTGCTACTAGATCTGGACTGAATCTGAGTTCTTGAAGCAAAAGAGATCCCTAAAAATAGCTTCCATGGATCATTCTTTCAGACCAATACTGTTGTGCACCATAGCCTTCCCCCATTCCTTTGGTGTGGTCAGTTTTTTCAGGATATTGCATTTGCTGAGAGTTACTTTTACATGTTGCCTACTTGAAGGACGTTTGGGTGAACTCCAGAATGTTTATGTGATGAGAGTCATACCGTTACAATGGACACCTCTTTCCTATCATTCATTGCTTTGCTGTTATGTGCTACAGAGTTTTCAGGTTTCTTTTGAAGTATTTATTTGGGCACAATTAGACTGCAATTTGTTAAGTCATAGTAATTTTAATCTATCACAGCTAAACTCAAAATGCCTCTCTTCATAGACATCGACTGAATATCCTGCTTTCTAAACATGTGTGCCAACATATATACCTGCGCATGTATTTTTCATATATTTTCATTTTTAGATCAGAGATAAAGTGTATTCAATGGTTTCCAAAAAGTGGCATTTATTTATTTTGTCCCATTACCAAAAAGCTTAAGAAGCCATGGATTTTATATAAGAGTGTGTATGTTCCAAAATGCCTAAAATTCCCACAAGCCCCTATATGAACTAATTTCTTTAGAATTAAAACTTTTAAAAACACATTTCCACCCTAAACTGGGCTACTCTGCCACATTTAACAGGCTGGATCCTAACAGTGTTGGCCACATTAAGATTTACATTAATTTAGTTGCAATCTTATGCATGCTTATCTGAAAGTATGATCCATTGAACTCAATCTTACTTCTGAGTAGACATATATAGGATTGTACTTTTATTCATCTGCATAGGAAGCCAATCATACAAGTCTGGATTCCTAAGCATATTTGATATCTGACATGACAATGTAGCTTTAGACCATGCACTGAATTCCTTAGTGAACACATAATTTGAACCCAGATTTCCTACACACTTTATATTGCATGAGAAGGTTCATGGTTGACACTACATAGGTAGGTCACAGCATGACCCACAAGCACAGGTATTTGGCACATATGCATTGAGTCTCATACACACAACATGCAAGTTCTGGTAGAACTATCTTCTCAAGGCAAATGTGTATTGGTCTTACATTAGTTTTCCCAACAAGATAATTTTCATGTCTGGCAGGTGTTTTTTTTAATGCATGTTTGTACTTCTCTCTCTCTCTGATACAGGTTTACTAATGTTGTCATCCACAGGTCTCCTAACCTCAAAAATACACACCAAGTAGCATTCTTAAAAGGAGTTAATAACCAAGAAGGCTGAAGGTGTGAGTGCAGGAGACCTTTTGAAACAGGAGTCTAATTTCAGCAAGATTTTTCTGGTTAGAACCTACTTTTTGTGACCCTGCATTATACAGTTAAATCATTTTTGTTCCACAGTTGTATGAAATCTGGCTAATTATTGGAAATTACCTCTGCAGTGCATGGCAGATATTTTTTAATATAATCCATTATGAAGTAAAAGCCTTCATCTCCCTAGTTATGCCCCAGATGTCTCACTTTTAAAATCAGTGTCCTCACCTCATGTTCCACCTCATGTTCCACCTCCACTTTACATATAATTAAACATATTGTCCTGGCATATTAGCATGCCTCTTAACAGTAAATTAAAAGGGAAGCTTTGCTTTTTTGTTTTTTCAGCACCTGTTACAGAAAGCCTTAGTTCCCTCTGAGTCATCTTGCAGCTGAACACAGTATCTTGACTTGTACAAATACAAGGACCTAAATATGTTTATTAATTTATGGATAATTACCAACTTGTGCATTTTGTAATTAAGCCCTTGCCTGGTTGCCTTTGACCAAAAACAACATCCCTATTGCTTCTATGATACCACTGACAGCACTGGCAGATTCTTAGCAGCCATCTAAGTAATATGAATGCCATATACGTATTTCATTCTTAATTCTTAATCTCCTTAATGGGCTAAAACCTTAACACTTTCAGCCTAAGGTATGTCACAATCCAAAATGAAAGAAAATGCATCTTTGAGTGGTACACACCTCAGAGTGCCCACCTTTCCCCCATTCTTTGTATGCTGTTTTCTAGGATGTGTACTTGAGGGAGGAAACAGCAGAGTAGAGAAACAAACAGAAATGCATCCTTAATTCTAATCCATACCCGAATCTCTTTGGCCCTTCATACGCTATCTAGGAGCACTCTAAACTTCAGCAGCATGTATTGAAACTGAGGACATTGGTGAATAACAATATTACAAACAAAGGAAGACTTAAGGGGCTGAAATAACTTTTATTGTATAATATTTGCTTTTATTCTGTATGATGCCTCAAGAGTTTTGACCATAGGATCTTAAATGTGTTTTATTTGCTTCATGAATGATTAAGCAAACTATCAGCCTTGCCTTCCCATACCTGGGAAAACCATGAATATGTAGGAACCACTATCTGATTTTCAAGCAGCCTCAGTTTGCTTTCGGACCAATTTGCAGTAGGACCACCCTAGTTTGACATTAGGAGGAGTAATCATGCTTTTTACCAGTAGACTCAGATTCAGGGAACTATAAGCAAAGTTCAGAGTGGTGTGTTCAGTGATGACATGCCATACCCCGCCCCCCCCCGCCCCCTTTAAGATGTGACCAGTGTTACTCAGAGTAACATGGCTGATCATCTATGAAGCAGTAGATGGCAAGGGCAGTGCATAGGACTAAAGCCATTTCCTGCTTCTCCCTTGCCTGCTAAAAGCACAGTGAAGCTGTCAACACTGACCGCTTTGATAACATACTATGCAAAACATACACAGATTTGCGTGAAGGGCTGATTGCAGTGTTTCCTTGAACAGAACAGCATAATGAACTGGTACAGATCTGAGCCCTATGCAGAAAATTGTTTCCATGCACAGGTTGGCTAAGGGTAACACCCTTAACAATCATGAATAACATATGGGTTTCTAAAATTTTATTTACTTTAAAAAATAACCACAGCATGAAAATGTGAAAAACTAATATTTAATTAAGTCAATTGCCACCTTGAAGAAAGCAATCAATTTTGCAGTAATTTATATTTGACTACTGTGCTTTAATAATAAAGCTGTTGCGAGAATTTGAAGGACTAGACCATCTTAGCAGGCAAAGTTAATCTCCAAAAGGATAGCCATCTTAGTATTCTCACAAAAAAGAAAGTAACAACAAAATTCAGTCTTATAGCTCCCTTAACACTAACCAATACATTGCAGCAAAAGCTTTCCAAGTCAAGTTTCAATCTATTTGCTACATTTTCTATTCCAAGCTTTAGGGTTTTCATTTTCTTCTAATGATAGAAATGGTGTTCTTGCTAAATGGAAGGTCTGCCAAATATTAGTAATTATTTAAATATTAGGGCATTAATAAGAAAATATGCTATGAAAAGATATAAATTGCTTTTGTATAGAAAGCCTAATTTCTGTGATCTGAAACACCCAATATTGTATGCACAACTGTCTGTCAGATGGTAGACAGCAACCATAAAGGGAATGGATTCCTTACTATTCCCACCACAGCCCTGAAATAAGAGTTCCTCTGGAAAAGATTCAGGAGGGACATGGGCTACAGGGATGGGGGAGATACCAAGGAAAATATTCTGTTTGCGCAACTTGATTGGACTCAGGTCTTAGTGGTATAATTTTCCTTCAAGCAGATATTGTTTTAGCCACATTTACTAGCTCTTCCTCTTCGAAAATTACTGATTTTTCTGATTTAAATGTGCATACCCTCTTTAAAATTAATTTTCAATGTCCCCTTTTATTTAGTGTTTAAGAATAAAGCCTAGACATTTATGTACACATAGTTGCAGGCTTCCCTTCCCATTTCTGGAAACTTCAGCTGTTCATTAACAACAGAAAGTTGCCATTGTCAGCTTTACCAGTGCTACCAAACTCCTGTTCAAGGAGAGATGGAGGCCTGGAGCCAGCTCCTCCTCCTCCTCTGAGATGGGGCTACCTTTAGTACCCACCCACAAACAGGTGTTTAGTGTTGTCAAAACCAATGGTGCCAAAAACCTGCCTGCTGTTCCTAATCACAGTTCCTAATCTGGTATGGAAAAACCATTCCTTCAGATCTGTGTTCTGAATACAAAGATTCTGCACCAGAAACAGTGATCTCATTCTTACTGGTAAACCTAAATTTAGGGATCAAAATGTGGCTGGGAGTGTTTTTGTACTTTTTGTACACTTCCCAGTTCAGGAAAGGATACATATGCAGTAACCTCCTCCTGTCTGTGCATTGCTCTTGCTGCATGAGGGTGACTGGTTACTGAACAGGGGTGGCTTCAAGGGAGTAACAGGCAGTTCCCCCAAATAATTCCTGCCATCCCATTTGATTATAAGGTTCTATAAGATTATCTGCTTCCTCCCTTAATAATGGTCTTTGCCACCTCTTCACTTCTCCAAACTCATTTTAGAGCATTTCCCTATTACTGAAATGTCCTTCATTCGGAAGCAAGCCAACCAGTAAGAATGAGGAAGCATCATCAAGAGGCTGAACCAGCCCATGGAAAGACCATTCTAGTTGGCATTCATAACCACCTTTCTTTTTCTTCTTTATTCAGAATGGGAGAGAAGAAACTTTCTATCTGTCCACAGATATGTGCACTGTTTCTCCTCAACAGTGTGGAATTACAGTAATGCCACAGTGGCCATAAAGAACAGCATTTTTTTAACTCGGGCCACACATCAGCCTTGCAACAGTCTTCTCATTCTTTCTCTCTCTGCCTCCCATGTATGCCTTCTTATATGCATTCCCATTTGGCTGAATTTTCTCTCCTGCCTCAGTCCCTCCCCCAAGTACAATCTCATAAACGCTCCTTATGACTTCTGCTACTTCTTTCTTTTGGCTCCCAAAACCACAATTGTACAGTGCACTCCTTTCCTCTGCTTGGCTCCGCCTCTCTTCCTTACCAATTGCTTCCACCCCTGCTTGACTCCCCCAGGCTTTACAGCTGTTCTGCTGCCTTCTAACAAGCTGAAGGAGTTGGTTATCACATCCAACCCCCTACTGGAATCTACCCAACAGATGGCCATTCAGTCTCTGCTTAAACACCTATAACAATGAAGACTCATCCATCTTCCAAGGCAGTTTGTGTCCCTGGCAAACAGCTTGTCCCTCCAGGAGGCCCTTCCTAATGTTTAGCTGAAATGTATTTTTTTATCATTTGAACCTGTTGGCATCCCCCACTCCAGTTGTGAATGGCAGTGTGCCTTTTCAGGTTCCTTTTGAATTCTGAAGTCTTCTCCCAGTAGACTAAACTTGTTACTATTCTCTACAAGTGGCCTCCTATCATCAGCCCCTCTGGAACTGCCAGGCAAGCGTCTGCCAGGGCATGTATGTAGCCCTATTTGTGAGCACTCATCCTTTGCTAGTGTGGGTGGGGCTGGTTTAGGAAATTTTCAGAATCATTTCCTTTCTACTTTAAAGCATCTAAGCCATATCCCAGTGACAGAGAGCATGTTTTGCAAAGCAAGGGTCCCAGGTTCAATTTATGGTACCTCCAGGTAGGACTATTCCTTAGGAGCAGACAGCACAATATTTGAACTTTGGAAACAAATTGCTTGCAACAATTGCACAGAAGGAGTTTGGTGTAAGAGCAATGCATTTCCTAGTACATTAGCAGCCTTGAAGGATACTGACTGTTACTGACCTTAATGATCCTCATGGTGTCTTGCAATCAGTAAAATACTCTTTTCTTTGAGGTCACTCTGAACATTTTGCAGATATCTCAGGGATTGTGTTTCAGTGACTTCACTCTTTCTATCCAGCAATATTCTAAGGGTGACCATTGGAGATATTATAACCATCTCCAGGGACTTACGGGAGCTTCTACAAGTCTCAGGGTTCTCAATGTGTTGTTTAACATATAGTTGCAGAATACCAACAGCACCAAATAAAGGTGCAAGCTAAGCCATTGTGATGATGAAGCCACCATGGCTTAGTGTGTTCTCTGAACCTGATGCCCAAACTGGCTTACATGTACTGTCCAGGCTGCTTGCCTAAAACTACAGTCCCCCACCCTCTACAATGCCTAGCACTGTGTGCAGGTAACTATTTCCCCCTCCTGCTGCAAGAATCTGGCAAATTTGACAGCTTAGGCCAGTGCAGTCCCTATTGTAATACTCTCTACGTGGGGCTGCCCTTGAACCTTCTGGACCACAGTTCAATTGGTCCAGAACAGAGCGGTCAAGCTTTTAATGGGAAGTGGTAGATATGTTTTTTACTGTCTGCACTGGCTACCAATTGAATTCTGGGCCCAATTTAAGGTGTTAATGATGACCTATAAAGCCCTAAACAGTTTAGGGCCTAGGTATCTGAAGGATCATCTCCTTCCTTATACACCTGTCCATCTCCTAAAATCTAAGTCTGAGGTCCTTCTTCGAGAACCCTCGTTGAAGGAGATCAGAAGAGTCTACCCAGAGAAGGACATTTCTGTAGTGGCACACCAGGTTTGGAGCCTGTTCCTCAGAGAGCTGTGCCTGGTGTTGACACTTTATTCATTTCAGTGCTAGGCCAAAACCTGTTTATTTTCCCAGCATTTTAAGACTTGATTGCAATGTTAATATTGGGTTTTATTAGATTTATATGTCATTGTATGCAGCCTCTTTGTTTTGTTCTGTTTCACCATTCTGGGATTCCTCAGAATGGGATTAAAATATTTTAAAGAAATGAATGAATGAATGAATGAATGAATGCTAAATTGGGCTCAGCAGAAAGGGCACTCTTTTCATTCTGTCTGTGGGGTGATCTAGTTTTGGAGGGAAGAGCAGCTGACCTTAGTTCTCTCCAGTTTTGTGCTTTGTCACTGCTCATATGCGGGGAGGGGGGACATGCAAAACTGCAGGGGGATCTCAGTGAAAGGAGGCAAAACTTCATTTGATGAGTGTCAAACATGCCTAACAACCTCTTCCCCCATACACACACTGGGATGCCCCTGAAGCTTTGCCACTCCCCAAGATGATAGGAACTTTGGGTAAACTGTAACACCTAGAGCACATCTGGAACTTGTTATCTTGCCCCAAACTCCAAGGATCATACTTGGAAAGGGGAAAATTGAAGTGGTGCTCCCCCCCACAAAAAACTCTCTTTTTTAGGGGATGTTTGTCGGTTTTCCATGCTTGGAAAAGTAAGGATAGGCCACAAAAAATTGTGGGCACGCCAAGGGGCACCTGAAAAATTATTGATGCTGCTGCTCCTAAGGATGCTTCCCATACATAGATCAACCCAGTTTACATTGTCTCTAAAGTGGTTTTGCAAACTGATAAAATGTTCATTCTTGAAATGTACATTTTGTGTCTCCCCAAAACTTCAACTGACTCTATTAAACTGCTGAGATCATCCACAGTCTTTGAGTGGGATGCTGCTGGTACCCAGCTCTATACCTCTTGCACTACGCATTTAACAGTAGCCATCTCTCAAATTATGCCTCAAGATGTGATCAAGTCTGTGAAGGAGAATCAGTTGAGGCAGAATTCATACAAGATAGCTATGATAGTGCAATAGAGGGAATACTGTGATCATGAGTAGATGAGATTTGCTGTGATAGATGGGCTGCTTTTACCCCGTCTCACCAGGGCAAAGAGCACAGTGGTCAAAAGTGCTGGACTGGAGACCTGAGAGTTTCTAGTTCCCACTCAGCCAGTGAGTTTCATAGCTAATTTTGGACCACTCGTTCATTCTTCACCTAACATACCTCACAGAATTGTTATGAAGATAAAATGAAGGGAAAGTGAACTATGTAAGCTTTCTTGGGATCCTCGCAAGACGAAAAACAGCAAGATATAAGTGTAATAATGAACAAAGCAAAAACCTATGCTTCTTCCAAACCCTGGTTTGCTTCCTGAGAAGTAGTTTGGATTTGTTCCACAAGTGCACTCAACAACCCACCAGAAATTAATAGGGTCTATTTTTAAAAAATCTGTCAAATAAAAATTCTCTGGAACTTGATGATGATGCACTGTGAGACTTACAGCTGACTTCATGCTGAGCTAGGTGCCCCTAAGTACATTGATCTATAAATACTATCATAAATTAAGGGGGGAATTTGAATATGTGTTTGAGAGATGTTTATTCACTTAGGTCTCCTCTCCCCATAAGAACAGCAAAATCATATACACATAAATTCAGAACTCCTGCTGAATTCATTGGGACTTGCATCTTAGAGAATTGCATCTTAAATCCTTTATGAGAAGCAACAACAAAATTTTTCAGAGCAGCTACAACTGAATTAACTCGCTGTGCTGTTTTTTTTCCTTTTATGTAATATACATAGTGCTAGAACAAGGGGATGCCCCCAGTGAGCCCTTCAGGCAGCTGGACTGACTGCCCTAACGTCTGGTTTGCTGGAACTCAAAGAAGCTCCCAACAGCAGCTCATTCTGCACCATGGCAAAAGCACCCCATGGTGCTTAGGCATGTCTCCTAGTAGGTATGGGCTTTTAAAAAAATGGAAATCTGATTTGCTACTGATCTACTAAACAGCTCACATTACATTAGATTTGCTCACATTACATTAGACTTGAGCCTATTGGCCCACCTAGGCCATCAGGATCTACTTAGTGTGAAGGTTAGAAATAAAATCACACAGATCTCTGGTCATAGGTTGTCCTACGTGGAAAGATATAGCTGGAAGTACCTCATCTGCACCAAACCACTTTTATCTCCTGAACCCCAGATTATTTTCTAATAAAAACATATATGTTTTCTAAAGTTGCTCAGGAATCTTTTCACTAGGTACGCTAAGAAGCACATACATAGCTTCTCTACTGAAATATATTCAGATCTGCCAAATGGCCCTTTTCTCCTAAAAGTCTGCCTTCCCTGAGTTCCTAGCATTCCAATTATAGCTCTCAACTAACCTGCCTGCGACCTACACTCCATGGTCTAACACGCTGCTTCCTGAAAAATCAATTTCCCCAACTAATTATAGCCACTGGCACCTCTAGTAATAGGCCCGTAATAACAGAAGAACCATTGCTTGGGCTAGTTTTTTGTTAGAAACATCTGTTTCTATGGGAAATGGGCACATCTTTTTAACTGTTGCCAATAGAAATCCAAATTTGTCCTCTGGGTAACCTGAACACAGGTCTGTGGTAAGAAAAGTCTATGTTATACAGGTTGCACAAATCACATGAATCTACATCTATTTACTTCCTCCACATAGTTTATGCTGCTTCTGATGGGGGAGGGGATGCTGATTAGTCTCCTTGTCCCCTGACAAGTGTAAATTCTGTTCTGCTCTCTCACCTTTTGGTGTCCAAGATTTCATTAGGCACTGCCCATATTTTTTCAAGTTTATCTCTACAGCCATTAATAGTTAGGATGCTATCTTTTAAGAGACTGTCAATTCAGAGTAATTAATGACATGACACAATCTAGAAAAGAAACACAACTTACCCTTTCATGGCCAAACAATAGATACTCTGAGGTTCTGGGTAGATGAACCAGATAATTGCTTGGGATGCAATAGCACACAAAGGTTATTTTAGGTGCATATTTACAAAGCTGTCACCTAAGTCCTATCCCAACCAATATGCCCTACTATCTCCTCCACTTTCAAATGGTCTTTTGTTGATTAAATTCAGCCTAACTTGACAGATTTTTAGACCATAAGTGCGCTCCCTCCCTCTCTCCCTCTTCCCACCCGCCTTTTGCAGTCAATGGTGCAAATTTTCTTTTCTTTCAATATTGTTCCTTTCTTGATCAAACCAATTCTTTGCAGGGGCCCAGGAGATATTGTTCAATTGATGTTATTGTGCCTCTGCTGGATAGTACCTTTGACATCTTCAGGGTTGAGTGATAATACTTATTTCAATATCATTTTTTCTTTTTAATTTTTCCCCTTGAAAACCACTTCTTACATATTGGATATTCCACTGCTGCTACCAAAACTTTGCTTCATCCAGTCCTATACGGCATGTCTCTGGGGCAGATATCTTGCTTTAGTAAAAAGATAAAAGAGCATAAAAGCTATCTCCTTTCAGGATGACTTTACTCTTCCATGGTGTTTGTCCAGTGATCACATGACTCAACCAAGAATCAAGGATCATGCTTCAATCCCATAAAAGGTGATAATACTATGTTAATTTAACTCATAGAATTAGGCATAGTCTTTCTTTTACGATTTTTTCCAAATGCTGTACAAAATACTAAGATAAGACAGCCCCTGCCTATGGGCTCCCCATATAGTAGACCCATTACAAAAGAAATGGGAATAAGGAGGAAAGAGGAAAGCCAGCATTGCAGGCATCAAAAAAAGTATAGCAAATCAGGCTTCAATGCACTAAGCTACTTCTAGTGTCTTCAACAATATGTTCCTCAAAAAAAAAAAAAAAAACAACCCTTGGTAGGTTTGATAATATTCTACAGCAAGCACACAGGGATACTTAAATTTTATAAACTACAAATAATGTCAAAAGCCAGCTTTTTTCAAGAACAATTGTAAACTATGCCAGCTCATCTCTCTATGGCAACTTTTTATGGAACTTTTCTTAATACACACTGAATTTAATCAGTTGAGATCTGAGACATGTAACTCCTCCAGGAAAATTATGGATTGCATTTTTAATTGAAGAAGACTGTCTATAAACTGATCTGCAGAATTATGATGACTAATTACATTTCTTCCTTCATAATTAACAAACTTTGAAGTAGCTTATATATTTGGTGTTTGTCTTTAGCTCTAATAGGGAAAAATGTTTTCTATGCTCAGAGAACGGGAAAAGACTGTTTAGCAGTAGCAATATATTCTTATATCTACAACCCAGTTATAGTCAGGATTAGGTACACTAGGTCTAGCATAAGAATCACAGGATATGATTGTAGTGTTCACTTCGTACTAATATAAAT
This sequence comes from Varanus komodoensis, assembly GCF_004798865.1. Lineage (NCBI taxonomy): Eukaryota > Metazoa > Chordata > Lepidosauria > Squamata > Varanidae > Varanus > Varanus komodoensis. Next base: position 35,471,387 of record NW_025335268.1, on the reverse strand, counting down.
ATTCTGGAAAACTGCTATATGGGATGAGCTAGATAAACCAATCTTTCAAAATAGTATCACAGGGAAAGTGTGGTAATACCATTATTAGTGCTTCTACTGGATTCAAACCTTTGAACATTTGCATTGATGGAGTTTAAAAAAAGAACCTTGTAAAATTAAGCATTTTTGAAGCCTCTGAAGTCAGTGAGGAAGTACATGATGAGATATATCTGAACTGATATCAATAGGCCTTGTTCAATTTTTGAGAATTGGGCTTCCAGTGATGTTTAAAATAAAAGTCTGGGTGTGTTTGTAAAAAAGTGTAAAGATAACCTTTTAAACTGACTTGGTTAAAGCTTTAGAGTCATTTCTCTCTTGCCTCCTAATCCTGTGAAACCAACATGATAGCAGAAGGACCACACCTGTCATACAAGGCATTTTTCCTGCAAGGCAAAGATGGGGGTGATCCAACCAAGATCTGCAGACAAGCCACAGGGAGAGTTAAGAATAGATATGTTTCTTTCTTATTGAGCTCAAGCTTTAGAAGGTCTGTGTAAAGGCTTCCCCACTCACAATCCTAAATTGTAATAAAGGAGCCGTGTTTCATCACATACAAAGCTAGGAACATTAACATGAAAACTGAACTCCACTGCATATGTTGGATTCATCTCACCTCCACCCTGATCTCCAAGCTGAAGCATTGCTCTTGTCAATAGTCATTTGGCCTGAGAGATATAGCTGACTCTTTAGAAATGAATAATCTGGTGCCAGTTAGGGCCAGCACTTCCCTTGTAAATAATCTGTGCAAGAATGAAAATGAGGTGTAGAGATTATAACAATGTGTTTAGGAAAAGCAACACAGCTCACATAAGAACATGGTTAGGATAGGAAAAGTACATTTTTCAAGTAACTGATAATGGTGGCAACTGAAACACTGGATTATACATCTTACAAGAATTACATTATTATACTTTAACAATGTTATCATCAATAGACCAGCTGCAACTTCAAAGGGTAGGCATGGTTGTGCCCTCTCCAGAGCCCCACCCCAGCAGGGTCTCCCAAAAAAGAGCCCCCTGAACTTGCGCTTCCCCTTCGTTATTGCAAACTTACTAGGGACTTAGCAAAATTGAACCCAGTAGGACTTTCTTCTGTGTAAATCTGCACTGGATTGCAATGTCCTTGAAGTCAGTACTGCAATATGCAGCAATGCCCCCTCTTCACTAGGAGACCAGCATTTTAGGTGAAGAGTGGGCAACCTTCAAGACCATATTCCATGAGGATTATCTGAGAAGGGAAAGTATTTTTATCCTTCTCTCAGCTTTCTGGTGTGGAGTTTTAAACCTCTCTACCCAGTGCACTGTCTTCATCATGGTGTGCTGGATGAGAAGCTCTAACCCTCTCTCTTCAGCACACTATGATGGGTGTTGGAGACACAGCATGTCCTGGGAGCTTGTCAGAGGCTTTATTAGAGAGCCTTGCAAGCTCTAAATTCCCCATCCATTTCTGTATTTCAGCTGCAAGTAGCAGAAGGTGCACCAAGTAGTTGCAGCATAACATTTATTTACCATCTGATAAAATTCTCCACAGTTCTCAGCAGCTCTAGTGATTTTTATTAATAGTCCACTTTCGCTTTTGATTAGCATTTTGATGCTTTTTTCCATTTTGTGGGAGAAAAGGATTTAAGTGAAGTCAAGCCCTCTTTTAGCCATAGTAATGCCCTAGGTACTAAGTCTTTTGTACATTTGATTTTATTTGTACCTTATCATTCTATCAAAAATGGCATTCCAGTCAGCTTACAATCACCGCTAAAAACAAGCAAGGAAATATGTTAAAACACAAGTAAAAATACACAGATCTGTTTACATGGCAAAGACCCACTTGACTAGACTGGCCTTTCCTTGCCAGTAGGACAACAGGGAGTGTACAAGCCTACCCTGAGAAGGTCCTCTTCCACATTGCCACTGAACTTGCTTCTGAAGATGGTAATCTCAAAAGAAAGGCCACTCCTTAAGATCTTAAGAACTTGTCAAGCCCATATGGGAGAGGGCAGTCTTTCCAGTAGCCTGGTTCCAAAGCTTATAAACCTTTATAGGTCATAATCAGCACCTTGATAGTCAGGAGCTAGACAGTCATGCATCCAAAAAACACAGTCCTTTTCCTTGCAAAGTGTTCTTTAATAACACTTTGCAGGGAAAGCCTTTCTCAAGTCCCTGGTTATCAACACCACCTCCTGGGAGACCCTGGCACAAGACCGATCGACATGGCGCACGCTGATCCACCAAGGCTGCCAAACTTCTGAAGCCAGAAGGACAACAATAGCACAAGAGAAGCGAGCACTCCGTAAAGCCAGAGTTGCAAATGTTGCAACAGTGGTGCCCACACATGTCTGCCTGACATGTGGCAGAATACTCTGTGCCCATATCGGCCTTATCAGCCACCTGCAGACACACCGTGGACAACTCACAACCCATTAGATGTCAAAGTCCTCATCAAAAACGATGGAAAGACATCAACAAAACAACCAGAGTGAACGAATGCACACAGCAGTTTGTTGAACCCAATCTAGTATTCTAGGAACTCTCCATATGAGCATGTCTAGTCCTCATCCCTTCGCACACCAATCCTTGAGCCATCCTTCTCTGCTGATGGTGCATCAGGGGGTCAAGAACCATGGCTGCCTCATCTGTGTCTGAGAAACTATCCTGCTTCAAGTCCCCTCCTGCCAACCGTCCATCTTGGTCATTCCCAGAGACTGTTTGGCCACCTGGGAAGTCAAGCCTTGAGATAAGCATCTCTGCTTCTCTCATCTCAGTGTCTTGGAATGGCCCATATTTCCAGGCCCCTTCCTGTGGTTTCCCCTTCTTCTTCTGATTCTTCTGGAGATCAGCCAGCAGCCTTGGAGAGTGCATACTCAAAGCAGCCAACTTTCTGCTTGGTCAACTCTCAAAATGGACAAAAACTGGAATAGTAGCTAGACCAACTGGAAATTTTACAATATAGTGGGGTTTATTTATATTTATATTGCGATTTATATCCTGCCTTTTTCCTACAAAGGGCTCAAGGCAGCTTACATCATCTCTCCTCCTCCATCTTATCCCCACAACAACAACCCTGTGAGGTAGGTTGGGCTGAGAGTCTGTGACTGGCCCAAAGTCACCCAGTTGGAATAAGGTCTTACCACCACTTCTTTTAGGCAAGCTGGAACAACACCTTGCTGTAAAAAGGCATTCACTACTATCCCAGTCCCCCTTCCCCAGCTACTTGCATAAGCCAGGAGGGTAAAGGTCCAGCATACAAGTGATAGCCTTCACTTCTCCAAAGCTATATTCAGTGGAACTGTGTCAACTATGGCATCAAGTCAGCATGGATACCATTGCCTTCATCAGCAGGTGGTCACACGTGGTGCAACTGCTTTTCCTGCAGGCCATAGCATTACAGACCTCTAACCACTTGGAAAACCTCCATTGGGAGTCTCTGTGCAGACATAATGGTGGCAGAAAAGTCCAATTTCTTTGCCACCCACGTTGTGACATGCTCTAGTTAAGGATGTGCTGAGTTGTTCCAGAACCCAGTTCATACCTACCTATCAGACTTCTTGCAATGCTCATCCCTCTTTGAGAAAGAGAGCTGAGCCTGGAAGAAGTTGACAAGCATTCACAGACCCCCAGTTACACAGAACCTTCCCCAACCACTATTCCTGGTGACGTACCTTCCCACTGCCACTGGCAGCATCACATGGTGAAAAGGGGTGCGCTGGCCACCATTCCTGGTGGCCAACCATGGCACACTTGTGCATTGCACAGGGCTCAGTTCTTGATGAGCACACCATGAACCCTGGGCACATTTACCAAAAACTTGGACCCTAGGCTTCTGCAAAGCAGATTGGAGTCTGGGAAGCTGAAAACCAGGGAATCCAGTGGATTTTCCACCCAAAATGGATTCCTCACACATCCCTACCTCTAGTCCATGTTCAGTGGGATTTGTCCCAAGTTCTCCACCAACATTGCTCTACCCCTAGTTGTTTCATCACTCACAGCACCCTGGAGAATGAGGATACTTATTGGCTGCACTCTAGGACAAGATTCTCAGAAGCCATTATGTGAATCACCCAGCCATGTCTCTATTGCAAAGGTCAACCAAGTGTTTGACAAAATCATCTGACAAAGTGACAGGAAAATCCCTAAGAGCCATCAGAAAACCATCCAGAAACTTGAGTCTATAACTTAATAGATTCCCCTACCCACAGCATCCCAGCAAGCCTAAACCCCCAGGTAGTGCTCTGTCCATGACAATAGAACTATAAAAAGTTCTTCTACCATAGATCACCATTACCACACCCTGTACAGAAGGCCAGATCTAAAGTGTGCCCTGCTGAATGAGTGAGGCTATATACGCACTGAGAATGATCCACGGAGGCCATGATGTTTTGAGTTGACAAAGTGACCTCTAAATTCCCCAGCAGAAAAAGCCACAAAGATTCCAATGCCAACACCTTGGCTAAATCAAGGTGGCAGATTGTTGAGCAGTGGGACAAGAGGTATACCAACAGAATCCTTATTCTAACACCTGGATAAACACACTTAAAGCAGCAAGACTGAATGACAGGGCACCTGACCGGGGGGGGGGGGGGATAGATCACCATAAATCACTGTGACTCTGCTTCTCATCCCACCCAGGGTCTCTCCTCCTGCAACACAGAGAACTCTAAGGCAAACAAGGCTGGGAGAGATTTACTTCTCTATTATCATACAGCCAGGTTTCCGTGATCCAAGTCAGGTTGACGTGTTCATTCAAGTTCTGGAGGGTAGTTATTTTCCCATTTACTGACCTGGCAATCAGCAGCAGGAGCATCAACACAGGGGGACTGCTCTCTGATATAGGAGGCAGCATGGGAACAACTAACACATTGTCGCAATCTTGCACTGGTGCTTTTCCATCTTACCCCTAACCACACCTTTATTTTGCTATTTTATTTAACATACCAAAGAAGCTGAAGAAGCCTGGTGATTATTTTGTAATGGTTTCTTTGCTCTTAATATATTCTGAAAATTAATGCTTGATTTTATTCTAATGGACCAATTTGCTTTGAAGCTTTATTTTTCAAGTATTTTAATGCAAGTGCATATTCAACACACAAAGTAGCTAGATGATTTTAGGGTGCAATCCCATGAATGTTTGGACAAAAAAAAATACCTACAACTCCCAGTATTTCCAGCCAGCCATGTGTGTGAACCAGGACCAACATACCATTGCATGGACTGATATGCTTGGATCAGGTGGTAGAGTGTGAAAAGCAGCAAGCTTGGCCACTCTTCCTCAATCATTCCTGCTAGGAGGATCTGCTGCTGCCTCCCCATCTGCTCCACTGAGTATTCTGGAGATCCCAGCAGCTGCCCCCTCACTGGGGCATTTGGTGCAGCAAGTGAGCAACAGACAATTCTCTCTGGAGTAACTTGTAGGGTGCACTGGCAGCCACCACTGTGTCTTACTGGGGATGCAGAGCTGCCTGCCCTCCCTACACACTTGGCCAACAGACCAAGAGTGAGCAGAAAGAGGCATGTGCATTAGGTAAGTGGGCAACCAGCAGCCCTGCTTCCTCTGAAGCAGCAAAATATGTTGAGCTGGGGCTGGGTTGTGTACCAGATACTGTTCTATAATTAGGGCTGTAAATTTTATTGAGACTAGTGGTTCCCACAATCCCTGTGATTATGGTGTTTGTCCTTCACCACACTTGTTCTTTCCTCCTGAATATGCACAAGGAACACTGAGACTGGCAGGTGTGGCTTTCAGGGGATTCTGGACGGCTGGCTACAAACCCTGGAGGGCTAGCTTGGGACCCAGGCAGGCCTGAATTCTGCACCCCTGACATGCATGTGTACACAGGGAAGTAAGTTTCCATAAGTTCTCTCATGTTAAATACACAATTTAGCCTTGTTTTTCCCCGCTTCTGGGGAATGGGGTTGCAACCTGGGTCAGAACCCTCCAATTTCTAGGCTCTAGTAAAATATATCTTCCTCCTTTCCTTGTGTCTGTATCCTGAGACGGAAATGTTCTAGGATCATGTGGGTTCCCTCTCATGCCATAATGTTTCAGCAACACAATTACATTTATTGATTGAAAGAAACCTGGTATTGTGATTGTGGCATGGTATAGCAATAAAATGAGTACTGGCACATTCACATTTTTCCAAGTTCTTTAAGAGAAATGCATATTTAGCAATGAGATAAAAGAATCAGGAGGAAGAAACTCCTGTATTCTAAGCCAATCTATTCTGAACAGGGGCAAGAAATTTGGTCTTGATCTTTGTTTCTGCTTCCACAAAAGAGAGATAATTACTCACCCCACAGGATTATTTAGTGAGCCTCTTAAAATATGTTGCAAGTGAAAAAAGTCAGCTCACTATCAGTGTATTATTCTAATAAAGACAGCATTGGATTTATGGTGCCTCATGGTAATTTATGGAACTAATTAAAAATTGAGTAGGTTGTGCAGATTTTTAAATACTTAATCAGTTATTTGAGGACCACCTACCTTTGCAAAGACGCACACTCCACATGGTTAAAATGTAGGATTAAAATAACAAAAGCCATGAAATAATGTATAATTCTGATGTTAAAACTTCCAAGATAAAACAGTTTGCTCAAACTGGGAAGTAATTAGCCCATATTATTTGACAGTCTTTTAAAAATCACAGACTGTTTTAGGTATTTCTATGCTTGCTTATGGGAATGCATTTTTGGTACACAGCCATACCTGAGATGTAGCTATGTAGGTCATGAGGTCCTTTGTATTGTCATCACCAGTGGCATTGTACAGACAAGGTTCACAGGGTCAAAAGTGCCAGGACTTCTTAATTAGCAGGGACATGATGTCAACTGCCAACCCTTCAATATCCCCTCTGAGTTAGTTATCATTTGCACAGTAGCTCTGGGAAGAAACCATTTTCCCAGTAACAATATAGTGTTGTGAGTTATCCCTGTTGTAATATAATTTTGTAGTGGATTCATCTTGAATGGGTAATTAACTTTAGTTTTATAAAAGGCCTACAGAAGACAGAGAGAGAGAGAGAGAGAGAGAGAGAGAGAGAGAGAGAGAGATCAACTCAGTTACCAACATTTTTGGATCTCCTTGCAGCATGGCTATAGTTGTTTAGACTGCCAATTTTACTACTACAGAAATGAGATCACAGTTCATCTGAGCCTGGCTCAGGACTGAATTTCTGGAATTCTTTAAATGATGCGACGTAAGATAAGATCAGGAAACATGAAGGGGAAGGAAAGTAGAGGAAAAACAAGTTTTGTCTTTGCTTTCCCCTGCTGCTTTTGCTACCATTGTTGCCACTCAGAAGTAAGTAAAGGAAATGGTAGGCATTGTGCTTTGGTCAGGAGGGGAAGGGGTGTGTCCCAAATTGCTCACAAAAAGAACAAATTTATTTCCAATTTAGGAAGTGCTATGATTGAAGTGTACCCAAGGAAGTTGGTTCATTTTTTTCTATGTTTATGAACAGTAACAAAAGAAAGGAGGACTAGGTAGGTCCAAAAAAGAAAATATGCAAGGTAAAAGGATCTGCTAAGTATCATGCCTCATTTTGCAGCTGCAAAGATAAGGCAAGGACTTAATGCAAAACTGGACTTGGAAAACACCAACTTCACCACCTTTAAGAAAAGCAACCACTTGAAAGTTAGGACAATAGTAGGTTCATCTTGGATGATTCCATTAGGCTAGATACTGAGAACCAGACTGGCCAAGCTATGAACTGAGCCAAGGCTGCAGAAATCCTGTGTAATTGCAGGTGTCCTAGAAGTATTCCTTGCAACAACAACCAATACAACAAAAACAAAATATACATACTTTGAAAATATGGTCTTTTGGTCTTGACAGCACAGCCTGATCTTACAGACTTCCATTCACAGGTTCCAGTTCAGAAGGGTTCCAGTTCATGGAAGGCTGTCTCTGTCAACAGATTACTCCTGCTGGTGGGCACTGATTCTCTCCCAGGAAAACAAAGTCCTACTTTCACACTGTTATGGAAATGAAGAATGCGGGAGAGAATGAGATGACTACAAGTATAAATCAGTTTTGTGGGGTGGGGGGTTGATAATCTAATGCATTTTTCAAATGTTGTTTTCCCGGTTGGCAAGCTCATAACTATGCAGTTGGCACACAGCTATGTAATTAATCTTTCCTCCCCATCCCCTACCATGACTGTTCTGGTCCAGCCCCCTCCCCCACCTAATAATGTAGATCTAAACAAAACCAGATTCCAAAAAGGCTTTCGGAGGTTCACCTTCACAATCACTCTGATCATCCTGCCTCCAAAGCTATCAAATGAGGCATCATACTGGACGATGAATTAATCATCATCTTGCAGTAACAGCTCCTGATGGACTAGGATGTGGTACCAGGAAAAAAACCTCTTCTCACAGAGCATCAGTTCAAAAACTGCTGAGTTACTAAGAAAATCCAATAGAGTATTTATTTTATTCTTATTTTTTACTGGCTGGGGAGCATGGTAGGGAAGGTTCTATGATCATTCTGTAAAATTAGGAAAATATTATTTTTAAAAATACATTTAACAGATACTTAGATTCTCCAAACTAAAGCCTGACTCTTATTGTTAACACAGAACTATTGATGTTCCATTTCTACTGCTATATTTAAAGGATTTGTTAATCCTAAATAGCACAAAAAATCCAAGCAGTGTCTTAAATCATTCTGCTGGAAGGAAATCAGCAGGGTAACGTCAGTCATATTAATTACTTGCAGGAGGAAGGTAAGCGGAAGAATGAATTAACAACAACAGGTTTTATTTTCTTTCTCCCTCCATCCCCCACCTACCCACCCACCCACTAGAAGCCCAAGAGAGAATAGTTGCAATTTCATTTGCTTTTAAAGCACAGCACTTGGTAATAAACGGCCCCTGCAAATCTGCTGAGCAAACACCTTAGCATTCATCAATATGCGGGAGCTGTTTATTGCCTCATAAACTTGGAAGCAAGTGATATTGTCTCTTAAATCAATGGCTGCCTGGACATCCTTGGCACTGGAGAAGAACAGTACATCCAGACAGCACTGATACTTAAATTAATGGTTCTGGTAATGACTGAAAGGTGCTTAGTCACTGATGGAAAAATTAAGTGCAGATCTATAGTGTTTGCAGCATATTATATGTACTGCAAAACACAGAGAATGGATTGTGTGCCTCACTTCAACCAATTTTTAATAAAGGTAGTTGGTAAGTACAGACAGAACTAGACTGAGTTTGGACCAAGCTAATGCTGAAACAAGCATTTTAAAACATGTTAAGATGTTCTGTGACCAAACAGGAGGAATGTAAATTAGAAACACAGATACAGAGCAAGTCAGAAGGGTCCTCCTGGGCCATCTAGTCTGACCCCTGGCTCCAGCCAGCTCCGCTCACAACATGCCCACCATGTGCATGTCTAGCCTATCCTTGAACACCCTCACCAATGTGGCCTCAACCACCTCCCGTGGAAGCCTTTTCCATACCCTCAGGGACCTAACTGTCAGGAAGAATGTCCTGGCATCTAATGGAACCTTGGTTCCCTTAGCTTCGCTCCATTGCAGCATGTCCTGCCCTCCTCTGCAAGGGAAAACAGGTCTCTACCCACCTCCATGTGACAACCCCCTTAAATTGCATTAGCTCTACCACTTACCATGGGTTTTTAACCCATTTAATAATGTGAGTCAGCCTCCCCCAACCTGGTGCATTCCAGGTGTTTTGGAAAACAACTCCAAGCATTTCTGATAATTTATTGTATTAGCCAAGGCTGATGGGAGCTGAAGTCCAAAATATCTAGAGGGAACCAGAAGGCAATGAAGGAGGTAAGTTGCAAGTCTCAGGTGATATTCTGACAGATTGAATTGCTGGCTATTGTGTGTATTAACAGCTGACTGGTCAAAAATAAACATAATCACAACAGTAGTCATCAGAATCCAAAGTCATAGGAAGCAGCTTTATACCAGATGAGACTGTGTCCAATTGGCTTAGTACCGTCTATTCTGAATGAGGCCTGCTGTCCAGAAGCTCAAGAACAAGGTTCACTGATGTAGAAAGACACAGTAGCTAAGGGTGTCACAGCATTTCTCCATTTTTACATTTCCAGTATAATTCAGTAAATGCTGAAGACTTCAGTCGCTTATAAAACTAGGGCTTTCTGTTCTTTTTTGAGTTCCATTGTTAAACTTGGTTGTTCTTGAATCAATCTCTGAGGTTCCTGAAATGCTGTTTCATGTGTTCACTTGCACCAAAGATTTGTATAACGGCATTATGATATTGGCAATTTTATTTTCAATGCCTTCTTAATTACGTCTAATATGGAGTTTGCCTTTTCCACAACAACTGCACAATAAGTTGACATTTTCATCAAGCTGTCTACTATGACTCCAAGATCTCTTTCTTGGTCATTCATTGCTAACTCAGATCCCAGCAGCTTATACCTAAAATAGAGATGTATCGCCTTAATGTGCATTACTTTACACTTGCTTACATTAAATAACATTTGCTAATTTGATGCACATTCTCTCAGTTTGGAGAGTTCCATTTGGTAGCTTCTTACAATCCAAAAGAACATAAGAAAAGCCATGTTGGATCAGACCAAAGTTCCATCTAGTCAAGCACTCTGTACACATGGTGGTAAAGCAGCTGCCCAAAGAACCTCTCAAGAAGGATGGATTCAAGACCTCCACCTCCCCAAGCTCCTCAGCATGCCACCTCTGGTAAAGGAGGTAGCACATAGCCAGCAAAGCTAGACGCCACTGGTAGCCTCCTCCTCCCCCATAAATCTGTCCAATCCACATTTAAAGCCATCCAGATTGATGGCCATAACTTTTTTTTTTTTTTTTGGTGGCAGTGAATTCCACAGTTTAACTATATATTGTGTGAAGAAGTACTTCTTTCTACCTGTCCTAAACTTCTACTGATCACCTTCATGGGATGACCCTGTCTCCTCTTACTCAGCTCCAGCTTCCTGATCATTTTTGCTCCTCTTCTCAGAATTTTTTTCAACCCCATAATGTTCCTTTTCAGAAACGGACATCACTATTCTAACTGTGGTCACAGCAAAGATCAAAGTGAGTAAGATTTTGGCAATTCTATGTTGTATTCCATTCCTACCTAGCATGGAGTTTGCTTTTTCAATGTAGCTGTGCACTGGGCTGACTAAATGTAAACTACAACCCCAAGATCCCATTCTTGCTCCATCCCTGCTAGCTTAGATCCCAGCAGCATATACTTGAAGCTGGGATTTTTTTGCCTCAACATGCGTTGCTTTACACTCACTTATATTGCACTGCACTTGCCATTTGATGCTCTTCTCCCAGCTTGAAAAGGTCTTTTTGGAGCTCCTCACAATCCCTTTTGGTTTTAACCATACTAGTTTTGTGTCATCAGCAAAAATGGCCGCTTCACTACTAACTCCTAATTCATTTATGAATAGGTTGAAAAGCATTGGTCCTAATGACGAACCCTATTGGATTTCACTCATTACATTTCTTCAATGAGAGAAACTGCCATTTATTCCCATTTTCTCTCTTCTGTTTTTTAATCAGAGCCCCACCACCAGCAGCAGCCTTTATTCCATAACTGCTTCGTTTGCTCAGGGTCCTTTGGTGAGGGACTTTGTCAAAAGCCTGTTGAAAGTACAAGTAAGCAATATCTACTGGGTCGTCTCATCTATGTGCTTACTGACATTCTCATAGAACTCCATTAGGTTAGTGCAACAAGCCTTGCCTATGTGGAAGCCATGCTGATATAGAGCATATTTTGCTCTATGTGGCTTCTGGTTCTATCTTTAATGATGCTTGGCCACTTCATTGCTCACTCCTAATTCCTGATCTTTTATGAATAAGCTGAAAAGTATTGGTCTTAGTACATATCCTTGTGGAACTCCATTGCTTATGTCTCCACTGCTTATGGGAGAAATTACCATTCATTCCTACTATCTGCTTCTATTCTTTAGCTAGTTACTGACCCTCTTAAACCAAGTCTTTTAAGCCTTTTTCAGGAGTCCTTGGAGGGAAAGCTTTTTTTTCAAGTTGCAAACAGCTTTTTAGAAGTCCAGTTGAGCACTGTCTAGCAGATGTTTAGATGTTTTTTGAACCCGTCCACATGTTTATTCGCAGAGAACTCTGAAACATTAGTGAGACAAGACTTCACTTTGTAGAATACTATTAACAACCCAAGAATGCCTTGCTTGACATTCTAGAAAGTTTAGACTTTTGCCAATTGTGTTTCAAGGTTACTTACTTTAGTTCAATAAAACATCTTAAGATGCAATCCTATGCATGTTTAGAAAGAAAAACGTTACAGTTCCCAGCATGCTCCAGTCAGCATGGTAGCCAGAGGAATGCTGGGAGCTGTGGCACTTTTTTCTCCCTAAATATATACAGGATTTGTGGTCTTAATGAGGAAAGTGTGACAATATTATTGCTCCTTCCTTTAAAAGATTAGGAATTGCTTTAAAACTTTGCAAAAATTAAAATGCTAACTTCTAGCAAACCTTCTAATTTTGGAGAAGCCAACTTATTTCTCTCTCTCTCTCTCTCTCTTTTTTTTTTTTTTTTTTGCATTTTCTTTTTATACGCCTGTTGCTAACATCCATGCTAACAAAACTGTCACGGAATAGCCTTTGCCAGGCACTGCATTAGCCTAAATAGCTGTATTGGCACATTAGAGGGGTGGAAATGAGGGGAGTTCAGGAAGCATGAGAAAAATTATTCCTGCATTTGAGAAATTAAAGTGCAAGATGGATGGCTCAGTGAAGGAACTACAAATACTTTCAAAATATCCTGAAATGCCTTTAAAAGACCAAATCATTCTGTCAAAGATTGATGCAGAATGAATGTTAGCTGCTTATCTAAATAAAAGAGAAGATGTGGTAGAGAGCTTCCAACCTATGGAATACTAAACTGAACACAGTCCACCACCATGTATGATAGGCCAGCAGACTATCAATATGGTTTGTGGTTTTGCTGCCTTCAAGTGCTGAAAAAACAGAGAAGCACCTAGCAGGCCACAATATATCACCTGGAAGATATAGCAAAAAATCTCAATCTTGCTTCAATACAACTCACTTGAACTTCTGGAAATGCTTTGGTTGACCTTGCTTTAAAACCAGAGTTTGGAGTGAAATCAGGAACATAGACAGAGAAGAAGGTATAAATATGGCTTGCATATGTGATACCTATAGCATTACACTATGGTAGCAGTGCAGCTCTGAATGTTCCAATGCTCTTTATTCTTGATAATACCATTTGGTTGCAATCTTATACACACTTTCCTGGAAATAAGGCCCATGGAATTCTGCTTCTGAGTAGAGATCCAGAGGACTTTTAATCTGCTAACTGTCATGTTAATCCTGCAAATTTTATTTCACTAAGATAAACTTCCATTCATATACACACACACCAATGCTTGAATTATGGAGGAAAACAAGGGCCTCCCTTAATGAACACCATGAACTTTATATCCTGATTCTGCCCCTAGTTTATCATAATTCTAGAGGAGGAGGAGGAGGAGGAGGAGGAGGATTATGTAAGCTACCTTTGGTTTCTTGCAGGAAAAAGATGGGATATTAATATAATAAATAAATAAAGCCAGCAGCAGTAAGTACTAAGTTCATTGCCAGTGACAAACACTAGGAACTCCTCTAAAGAATCTAACTTCCTCTTGACTGTTCAGAAGCTGGTAGGTCAGATATAAAGTTTTCAAGGATACAACCTTTAACTAAGAAAAAAGTCCTACAACTGTGAACATTCACCAGCCAGCCATGCTGGTTAAGGGATGATGGAAGTCATATATACAGATTAATAGATTTTTGTTAAACATATTCTGTGTTTCCCAGATTGTCCAGCATCTTTTGTTCTACCATCTGCTCATTGACAGAATCAGATTCTGCATTAATGAAAATTTGGAAATCTGTACTTTCAAAAACTTGTGAACCCCCCCCCCCAAATCCACAACCCCCCATGCACATTTTCACACATTAGTCTCTGAGAGGAAATGCACATTTTCAGTCACCATTTTTAAATTTTTCATATTTTCTGTGACTACATGTTTGTAAGATTCTGGAAAAATGGTCTGCATATCCATAGAATCTATGCAACTCAGGAAAAGCTGGTCTGTCCTAAAACAAAAAAATGGTTGTGTTGTTCAGTATTGTCCTGGTAGTATAAATGTTAAACCAGCTTGACTATGCAGAGTTGTCAAAGGTACTAATGAAACTTGAATAAATAAAATCATGCTGTTGTGCTCAAAAACAGTTAAAAAGAAGAGTAAGGGGAGACATGATTAAGTTGTTTAAAATTATGCATGGTGTGGAGAAGGTACAGGGATTTATTTTTCTTCCTCTTCCCTAACATTCGAACCCAGGGTCATCTCATGAAGCTGATTGGTGGGAGGTTTAGGAAAGGTAGAAGGAAGTGCTTCTCCACACAGCTTATACTTATGGAATTTGCTGCCATGGAAAGTGGTGATGGCCACCAATATGGATGGCTTTTAAAAGGGACTGGAAAGTTCCATGAGGGCGGAGGCTCTCGGTGGCTTCTAGCTTTGCTGGCTACGTGCTACCTCCTTTACGAGAGGTGGTATGCTTCCATACCCCAGTTGCTAAGGAGCTTGGGCAGAAGGAGGTCCTGCATCCTCCTGCTTGAGGGATTCTGTGGGCAGCTGGCAGCTGGTTTGCCACTATGTGTACAGAGTGCTGACATAGATGGACCTTTGGTCTGAACCAGTATGGCTTTTCTTATGTTCTTAATTTCATTATACATATTACTGTACTAAGTTGGTTTGCTAGAAACAATTCAACCTAAGGATCTTCCTGCATTTTTAAATGGCAAAGAATTGTGCCCCTATAAGCCCTATTGCAAACATTAGACCAGTGGTTGCCAAAGTATGACATCTTGGTTGGTAAGACTGGAGTCCTATGCACACTTACCTGGGTGTAGCGCTCCCTGAAATCAGTGTGACTTCATAGCAGATGTTCATAGGATTGCTACCAAAGGAAGCATGGGTGGTTGCTATGGCAAGCTTTGTTCCGGATCCGACTAGCATGTGAAAGACTATTGATTACCATGATAAGAATCCACATTTTTTAATTCCCACATTTGTATCATGCCTATCTTCCTAGGATATATTTAAAATTAATTAATTTTCTATTCTATCGTATTTCTTTTTGCAAGAAACCCATGACAGTTTATATGCTACTCCTCTATTTTTTTCCTGTACAAAATCTCTGTGAGGTAGGTTAGGCTGAGGATCAGAATGATTGGTTCAAAGTCAAAGTTTCACAGCTGAGTGTGAATTAGATCCCAGATCTAATGAGTTCAAGTTCCAGACAAACACTCTAATCACTACATCACACTAGCTTTCAGAGTGGCATGCATGCAGTTTCTCCCATTTTATAATTACAACAGCACTGTGAAATAGGTTAGGCTAGAAATATTGACAAGCAAAATGTCATTGACTGGGCTTTACAGCTAAGCAGCAACCCCTGATAACAAATTCTGGATGTTACTTGTGTATCCACAACCTAGTGTATGGATAATAACTCAGTTTGGCTTTTGAGTGAATTAAACTAATCTGGTTCACTCCAAATCCATTGAGAGCTTTTTATGTTTTGCTTGTTTTAACTAGTCCTAACAAATGCTCTACCAAGTTAATTCCTCTGATTAATTAGTGTATGCTACCAATATGTATGATTGCTCTCTTGCTAGATTAAGTGTGCTTTGAGAACATGCACAAGTTAGTACACATGTTCTCATATCATAGCAGCAAGGATTCAAAATCAGATATCCCCAAAGTCCAGCCATTACAGCACATTTGGCTTTGTGCCAGTTTTAAGTGCCATAGAAGGGAAGTGACTGTGGAGCAAACCTATTATTTGACAATGGTTCATGCTTTAAATAGTATGTTTTTTCAATTAGACAGCCCCACAATGTGAACAGCATCTAAAGCTACTCTTTGAATGGCACAGAATTCATGTTTGACTTCTGCAGATCAAAATGTTGTTTCTTCTAGTATTAGGAGGAAGGAAGCCTCAGTGTATATTGAGGCAGATAACAATATTGGAATAACCATCTTATTTTTCCCCAAAGAAATAACTATACACCTGATCAGGATGGAAGCGGGATGAAAACATTCCAGTCAGCAGATAGATGCACCAACTCCCTTATCCCATCTCTACCATTGCAGAATGCATTTAGCTGTCATCTGGTATTTCTGCTTTCATTCTAATTCTTTCTGCCTTATTATTCTGTCAGTTTCTTAATCTATTTACACTGACTTTATTTTTAGTATGTCTATTGTGACAGCAAATCCTAGAATTGCCTTCGGTGTTGTCTGAAAATGGGCATTATCAAATCATAATGCCTAGCCAGATGAAGTCCTGTAAGGGCCCTAGGCAATCACTGGGCATCCTCAATAGCTGCCTGCATTTTAGTCCTGCATATCAATTCCCACCATGGAGGGGGCCCTGCAGAATTATCAGTAGAGGAGGAGGTAAGTGTATTTATTAAAATGTGGATTACAGCTTGGCAAAGTGCTCCTTACTTTATTTATGAAAGATTTTTTAGTTTGCACATTAATGAAGCCACTATCACAATCTTTTATTGGTAAACTATGTAAAATGCAAATGATCTGGAATCCAATTAATCTCTAGAAGGTTGCAGCTGTTTTGAGTCCTATTCACAAAGACATGCGTATGGATGTGTATGAATGCGCCTGCATTTGATTGCTAAGAAAATCAGGCCTTATTATTGAAGCCCTGACTTTCAAAATTTGAACTATTGTTCATTGGTAGTGCTTAATGCAAACAGATAATATCCAAACTGTATTGCTTGTTATTAAAAGGGGTGCAAATGTGGCTAATTCCACGCCAAATCAAAATATAGGAGCTACACAAAAGAAGTGCAAAAATGTTTTCATTTGAACAAAAACATTGTTCTATCTCGCATCTTCAGAGACAGTTATTGCCAAAAAGATGTAAAGCGGGAACACATGATTTTTTTTTACTACATTTGCCATTTTTTATGTTTTATTTCAAGGTATGCCAAATAGTGCTGCCTCTCACAGGACACTGTCCCCTCTGAAAAAGGGGAGGTTAGTTGACTTTCAAAAGAAATATATACAATTCTAAGAACTTTCAGAGAATGAGACTATTGTACCTTTTACGCATGAAATGGACAAGTTTTATTTTTTCCTTTTGTTCTTTCCTTATGGGCATTCTAGCCCAGGAATGCAAGCTACTTCACAGAATCAAACTACCACCTAAATTAGCTTATTTTTCCATTTTAAACAAAGAAAAAACAAAATTAAACTCTAAGCTCTGAATTAAATAAGATTGTAATACCTCTGAAAATTACTTGATTTTTGCCCCTCACTGATTGTTTCAGTTGGAGATATTTGTGTCCTACCCCATGCCCACAAAATGCTGAAAAAACTGGGCTGAATATGGCTTATTTAAGTCCAGAATTAATTTCATTGATAGTCAGAGCAATCATTTTGAAAGTTAATTATCATCAAGCAAGCAAGCAAGCAAGCGCGCACACACACACACATACACACAGAGGATGTTACATACTCTGGCCTGATTACAACATTACTTATAATGCTATAAGGATTCTGATATCATGTCAGAATCGGGGCAGATTCTTATAATGCTATAAGGATTCTGATATCATGTACACCTAGAAACAGGGCACTTATTTGCCCTCAATAGTTATTATGTAGTCAGATCTTTGTGTGTATTTGCATCATCACATTCATCCCTGATTGGTCAGGATCATTCAAATGACATTGCACTGATTTTTTTTTTCATTTACAATATTGCTATACTTCTCCATATCTGCAGATTCCAGAACAGTGAATGGTTTGAGGTTAAAACAAATAAAAGAACTATAATAGTACATAAAAACCTTTAAAAATAAAAGAACAGTAAGACTGTGGCTGACAACAACAACAACAGCTTTAGCAGTACTTCGAACAGCAGTGTTGGTGCTCGCCTGACCTTCTGAAGCAGGGAATTCCATAGAAATGAGGTCTGAAGACTCTTTTCCTGGTGGACTTTAGTCAGGTCATAGATTTATGTAGAACCATCAGAAGGTCCTCCAATGACCTCAGTGACCAGGCATGTTGCTAAGGAAGAAGATGCTCTGTTAGGTATTCAGGCCTCTGTGCACTAGCACTAACATGTCCTGAGGGCATATCAGTGCAGGTTCTGCAGCAAAGGAATTATCTACTGAAAAAAGACAGTTCTCAACAACAGCCAAATAACTGCATTCTGCACTAACCAACTTATGGAGCAGCTGTAAAGGAAGCCCTCATAGAGCACATAGTCTTGAGGTTACTCGCCCTGTATCACTGTGGCCAGGCGAAACCAGTCCAGGAGAGGCCTTAGCTGGTAAAACAATCAGAGGTGGAAAAAGGCCCTCCAAGGCACCGGTCACTTGGGACTCCAGTGAAAGCAATGGTTCTAGGATTACCCCCAGACTATGAGCTTGATCTCTCAAGGGAAGCACAGCCCCATCTATTTAGCCAAACTTAAATGACATCCCATGCTGTATATGGTCTCTGATTGGCTGGATGTCTATGTAAACAGCCCAGGTAAAAGAATGACACCACAACAGCAAATACTGTAGATAAATGAATATAAATTTTAAAAGTAGATATTCTCACAATTGAAAGATTGGAGAGACAATGCTTATCTCCCCAATCACTATTTTTGAAATGAAAATAAAAATAAGAGAATATTTGGAACTGACCTAAGTGGAACACTGTTAATGTCTACCAGAAATGATGAAAATTTCCAAGCACAACTAGATAAGAATGTTGTGGAGAAAAAAAATGTTGACAAGGGTAAGGCGCTCAACTATTGTATTAACTAGAGCCATTCAAATATTCTATAGATGGTATTTGATGAGCTTATGAGTATTTAACAGGATTTAATGTACTGAAACCTCATTTTTTCTCCCTCCACCCAGACACTTCTGTGCTTAAGCTAATTTTTTTCTTTCCCTGTTTTGGCTTCATTCTGAGTGTTTCAAAGTAGCTAGATTAATTTTGTGCTTCAGCACAATTGTACTAAAATACTTAGGAAAAGAGATTAGTTTAAATCATTGCTATAAAACCTGGCAAATATATTTTATATTTACTGTAGAATGATGTGTTTTTATATTACTCCTGAAATGCCAGTCTCTTCCCCCCACTCATTTATGCTCTGTTCTTACTTTAAGGAGATCACTGTAGATAAATGCATACATGGTAATGCTTTTATTTTATTCTCATAACCACCATATAAGGTAGACTAGGCTAAGTGAATATTACTGAACCAAAATTAACCAGTAAACTTCATAGTAATTGTCTGGACATGTAGATGCATTATCTTTTCTGGGTAATACTGTAAGTAGTGGATTTGGGGCTGTAAATAAATCACAGTTCCTGGAGCTGTGCAGAAAAAAATAAACCTTTTCAGAAAGAGAGAGAGAGATCCTGTCATCAGGAAAATTAAGTTCTTCAAAGCAGACTTGCCAGTATTGTGATGTCATTTTTGGCTCTTCAAAAGAAACAAGGATGCCCAGCAATTTCCAGTAATGGAAAATAGCCAATTGGAACATAGACTAACCTCTTAAATTACATAAAAATATCCACATTGGGATCAGTTGATCTAAAGTGTCTTTGAAAAGAGTGATCTTTGGAAAGGAAGCCAAGTGGCTGGAACTCTTTGAAGTTTGTCCATTGAGAGAATTTTATAAGTATGGATAAAAAAAAGATGAAAAAGATCTTAAAAACCACCTGGTTTCATGTAATCCTGTCAGCTGTGTACATCTCTGTACCCCACTCCCACTAAATAATCTTCTAAAGTTATTGAAAGATCCATCAAATGAAATGCTCATTTGGCTATCCCCCACTGTGTCTCCCCTTTCCCACTCCAATTGCTACTGCTCTTAATTTGCCACTGTTGTTATGTCTCGGTATTCAAAAATGTTCAATTGAGGTTGTGTTTTTTAATTATTTTCTCCCTATTCTGAACTAGCCAGTTATTGCTAGTATGCTTATACATTTATATAGTATTTTAACTATGCATTCAGTATCACCATAGCACAGTGAGGCAACTAAGGAACAGCATATATGATGAACTATTTTAAACTTAGATTTTGGCATTTATTAAATTTGCCCCATAATATCTGTGGTAATTTACTTTCGCTTGGTCGAAAAGGAACTTGGGGCAATGACATATAATTTGCAAAACATGAACATCTGTCAATGGAAAAAAATACAAGCAAACTCCAATGAATGTGCTAGCTATTTTCAAGACTCTGCAGTTTGTTTGCCATTTTGTGCAGGATTTAGAATGTGATAGAAACAATAGAATGTCTTCACCCTTAGTGATCTGGCAACGATGTATTTATTGCTTTAAAAAGTGGACATAGGTGTCCATGTAAAGGAAAAACAGGCATTATTAGTATTTTGATCTTGTCAAACCATTAAATAAAAACCATTTTAAACAGTGGCATTTCTCTAAATTAATCTAGGTGTTTACATGGGGCTCAGAATATTGTGCTGAGGGCACAGGTGCTGAAAAGACTTATGAATATAATTCAACTCAGTTCCCAGACCCCTAGCAGAGCATACCCCCATGATAGAATATAATCTGCCCTACCACCACCATTGGGCCCAGTAGTTCCCCAAACTACTTTCTGGTCACATCCTATCTATCCCACCTTGCAAATCATTGCTGAGCTGAGAGGGTCAAGCACAGATTAGTTTTACCATCAGAAAGTGTCCATGTTAGACTCTCTTCCCGCTTCCACTCTGAATGGGCCTCTCCTGCTGCCCTAGACTGGACCAAATTGCAGTCGGCTCACTGTCTTGGCAGGCTGTGGCCTGCAGTTCCAGACCAGGCCTGGGGGCACCCTCAGGCTTCCAGGGGAGACCAGGTGGGTGCCTTCCCTGGTAGGGTTCCCTGAGCAGACTAAAAGCATTCTTGTTCCAGCGGGCATTTGGGAATGGCCTGTGAGTTTGCAGTGGATCAGTTTTACTGTTAATATTTTAATAATGTTTTTAATCTAGGTAGTAGTTTTATTGTAATATTTAATTGTTTTAATTATATTTTTAACTTACTTTGGATGTTGTCATGTGTGAATTTTACTGCTATGAGTTGCCAGGAGTTGCAATAATTGGAAATAGGCAGATAGGAAGAGGAAGAAGCAGCAAAAGCAAATGCTTCCTTACTCCCTTCCTAGGAAGAACATGCTTGCCTTTAAGGTGAAGCATCCACACGAACCCAACACTGGCCATATGACAAAATAGTCTGTCAGCCATTGGGAAGGGCAGGCTGAAGCACCTTCTCAATGCTGTGCCCATTTACCTCGGTTAAGGAAACAAATTCTGAAAAGCAGAGCAGAGAAAATCCAGCTTCTCTCATGGTAGGAATGCATGCTGCTTTTTCTTTGCCTATTTTCCCTAATGTCTAGCTCTTTGGTAAAGCATCTGCTGCACATGCAGAAAGCCACAAGTTCAGTCCCAGGCTTTCCTGTTTTTGTTTCTGGTTTCTTTTAAAGAGGATCAGGTAGCAAGTGGTATGAATGACTTCTGCCTAAGATCCTTTAGAGCTACTTATCAGTCAGAATACATTATCTTTTTAATTACAATTATTTTACTTATTTATTTCTATTATTATATTTCTATCCTGCCATTTTCTTACAAAGAACTCGAAGCAGTTTACATCATTCTTCTCCTGCTCCCAATCTTATCCTCACAACAACAACCCTGTGAGGTAGGTTGGGCTGAGAGTGTGACTGGCCCAAAGTCACCCACTTGGCTTCATAGCTGAGCAAGGACTAGAACTCAAATCTACAGAGTCCTGGTCCAGCGCTCTTAAGCACTGCACCACACTGGCTCTCAGACTGGTTAAATGCTTTATATTTTAGATGTCTTAATGATGTTGCTGCTAGTCACCTTGGGTCTTTTCCAAGATAAAGGTCATTAAATAAATAAATTATAGATGGCATTGGGCTACATCAGGGCTGCACAGCTTTTTTTACCTCCACAGTTACATTCAGTATTAGCTGCAGAGGTGGGGCAGGAGTCATACCTGTGCACTCATGCACAAATACATACTTCCCACACACACACACACGTACCCCTCCCCTGCCAGCTGAGATCTGGAGACCACTGCAGGATAGGGTAGTAAACGCTTCTTCCATCCACAGCAGTTGCCACTAAGATCACTTTTACTCTCCCACTACTATCAGCAGGAAATTCATGGTTTTGGAAGACATGAAATGTCATTTTTGCCATTTGGATCAGCACGAAAATGCAGGTTTCAGGGTCGCAGGTTGTGTATCTCTTAACCACAAGTGGCTAAAGGCTGGTTGTAGTACCAGGGCCACAGGTTGTGTAACTCTGGGCTGGATGAACTAATAGTCTGACCTGATAAGGCAGCTTCCTATAAATTCCTGTTACGAGCCCATGTTTTTGCAAATGTTAAGTCTGAGTATGTTTAGTGCATACTTGAGACTCCAGAGACCCCAACCTATGATCACAAAGGTTTCTAGGAATAGTATATTTGCATGTTAAGATACCATTGTTCCTATAGGAAGAGTTAACGATGCAGCAGTTTCCCAGCCAATTCTCATTTTTTCTTCTCTCATTTCCCTCTTTCCCACTATGCAGCCACAAACTTCCTCTGGGACACAAAGCCTCCTTCCATGTCCTCTTCTCTGACAGGTGAATTTCATTGCACAATAAAGTCCCTCGCCAATCAAACCATCCAGAATTAGAGGGGAAATAGGATTCTCATTCAGAGTTATGGGACTGTTACGACCTCCCACATTACTCCTGGTTCATTTGTAATCAGCTTTTTCATTATCTTTCAGCTACACCGGTCCAGAATTATGTTAATTGCCCATTAACTACAGCTGGGTGATTCATTTATTCTTTTAATTTGGAGTATCGATAATGGATCTAACCTCTATTTTGCTTTTAAAACTTTTTGATACAATCTGTGCTGTCAGTATGGTGGCAGCACAAACACAATGTCAATACCGTCATTACTCTTCAAGATCATTCAATCTTTGTGGGTAGGACTTCATCCTGTATCCTTCTTATCTCCTTTGGCACTTCTACAAATGGTTAAACCCATTCCCCCTTTGTTGTTACTTTATGTTTAAATATAGTTTTCAGTTGGAGTGTTTTTGGCAACCTTTCTGACTTCCACTGTCTTTTCCTGCCTGTAGCATCATTATGTTTTTTCAATATAGTCAGAAATTAGAGCTAAGTTCCTTTATAAAGTTGCAAATACAGGTTACTGGAGCAAAGAGAATTTAGAAAAAATGTAGCAGAGCTGGAATTGTGATCTCTGCTGGGCCTTTGAAGCAAGGAAAATGTAGATTCTTCATAGTGAATATATTCCAAAAATGGAAGGATTCCAGTTTCAATGGATTCAGATGTATGCTGGATCAATTGCCCTGATGAATGAACTTCTTCATCCCTTCCTTTTGACAGCAGCCTCTCCAGCCACCTGAAAATGTTGTTGTTGTTATTTCAATATGGCCCCATAACCAAATGCTATATGGAGAATCAGGATATGGTGCTGCATGGAGTTAATTGTGCAAGAGTGGTGGACTTTCCATCAGTTGCTGTTATGTGTCATCAAGTCATCTCTGATTCATGGTGTCCTTATGAATGAAAGCCCTCCAAAATGTCCTGTTCATGACAGCTCTTCCAAGTTGGAGGCTTTGACTCAGATTCAGTCTATCTCATATTTGGCCTTCCCCTTTGTCTTCTGCCTTTGACTTTCCCCTAACACGACTGTCTCCTTTACTTTCATAAGTAGAGCTCTTTAACTCAAATAAGATATATACTGAATCCAAGCTTATATTTTTATGAAATTTGCAATAAGTTAATACTGTGCAAAATTACTTGCAATAATAAAGCTATATGCAAATTTTGGTTTTCTAAGCCTCAAGCAGCAGATTCTATAAAAAGCCCATTTAATAGTTCCTTTAATAGAATACAACAATTCTTTCAAGATTGTCAGTTGTTCACCAACTAAACGATACCACCTTGTGAGATTTATATACTTAATGAGTGGTCTTGTGCATATGCATTCCATTCTTTTCTGGCACAGAAAGTTTCCAAAATAGTCAGAAAAGAGATGGCTTGGTGGAAAAGTTCCGAACATACAAATGATTTAGTACCAGATGATGTCACAAGAATGCAGATATTAGAAGAATACATAATGTTCATTCATGTGAACATAACTCATAATTGGATTCATTTGAAGGTTAACAGACTACAAAGTGACCACCAGAATTTTCAGTTCAGGTTTTGGTTGGAGAACCATAATATTAGTTCAAGTCAGAAGATGCTTTCCCCCCCACTTATTTAAATGTCTTTTTTTTTTTTTTTTTTGGCAGTTACAAGAAACAATCCAACCAACCAATTCCTCCCTCATGTAGCCAGGTAGTAACCCCTATCTATGAAGAATCTATGTGTTCCCTTCTTACATAAATTTATGTATGAATGCATGCAGACTGATATACACTTAAGGTGCAATCCTTAGACAGGAAAAAAAAAACTCCTGCAACTTTTAGCTGGGGGATGCTGGGAGCAGCAGGATATTTTTTTTCTTCCAACATGCAAAGGATTGTGTCCTTACTCATAAATATATCCACCAACTGGCTGGATATAAGATTGCTATGTACTAATTATCTTCTAGATTCAGGAATGGGAACCATATGTTCATATACCCATAGTAGGGAGTGATAAAACAATACAGGAAACTGCTTGAGTGCAAATGAAAAAAAAACTGGTAGATTTAATCGAACTCTGATATATGGCTATACTTGGATATTTTTAAGGGCAGTGAGGGCAGCAAAGAAACAACATCTCACTGCCTCCATCTGATCTTCTTTCTAGTGTCCAATGGGGGCCTTCACATACTGGCCATAAGGTCATCCTAGACCTGTTTGAGGCCTGCCACAATACTTTGCAAGACACTTCCAGGAAAAAAAGATTCTTGCAACTGTCAGGACTTAGATTCCAATGCTATGGCAGTTGAAGAAGGTGATGCATCAAGAGTACAGCCTGATCAAGATTTGGGGGGAAATTTCAATTGATACAATTCAAGGGTGTTGACGTCACATTTGACAGGTTCATTCAGCTATATTTGTTGTTGGATCATTGATTTTCATGGCTTATAAAAATAGCAGTAAGGAACAGCCAGCTGTGACAGGAGACTTCCCAGTTACTTCCAGGACTGAAAATCTGAAACATAACAGCACTTCTGTCCCACTTGCATTGGCTGCCCATGTGTTTCTGAGCCTGATGCATGGTGTTGATCTTAATCTTATAAAGCCTTACACAGCTTGGGACCACAATACTTGTTTGAGTTCCTCTCCCAACCAAATTATACCCAGTGAACACCTAAGGCCCTGAATATCATCTTCCACAGAGGCTAAGTTGGTGTCACCAAAGAAAAGGGTCTTAGTAGCAGCCTACTAAGCAGCCTAGCAAAGGAAGGAAAAGAAGGAAGGAGAGAAAGCAAAAGAGGGGAGTGAAGCAGTAAGTGGTGAAGTCAGAACTAAAGGAAAAGAAGATGGCTGTACAAACAGCCTTTGATGGCTACTTCAAGAAAGCAACTCCAGTGGTAACTCCCCTCCCACCCTCCAGCAGCAGTCAAACCCCAACTCTCCAGCACCTGGTCCACCTTCTCCAAGACCAGTCCCATCTCCATAATCATCCAGTTAATGTTAGGCTTAATGTTAGCCCAAGAAGTGTTTAATAATCTTTTTACTATTTTTCTATCTTTCTATCTAACCTGTTTTAAGAACTGTATTGTGCATCTACACACATGCATTCAGATTATCTCTCTCTTTCTTCAATACCTGTAGTTACTTTATTATTACTGTGTTCATATCATTATTTAAACGCTGTATTTAAACGCTGTTTAAGATGTTTTAGTGTTGTATGGAAATATTTCTTATATGATCCAACTTACCTACAAATTTGACTTTAAGACCATCTCAGAAACAGAACTCTGGATATATTTGTTCACATTCACTTGATGAGAACTTTGGTTAATTTGACTAGGAAAAACGTTCTGCAAGGAGGGTGCACTGAAGCATCACTTTCTAAAGGTGTTGTGACTAAGACTGCCCTGTATGAATGACTGAGCCACTTGGAGCATTCTAAGAGTACAGGAACATTTCCACTAAGTTATGGCAACAAACTCTGGCAGCCATCAATACATACATGGCTTAGGGTGAAGATAATTAACAGAACTTTATGCTGATAATGGCACCCCCCCAAAATTGCAAAGAAATCTTCCAATATTTACTTTTAAAATAAACCCACCAATATTTGTCAAGATTTCTCTAAAGTGGCTATGGAGACATAAAATGGAATTTAAGTCTGTACATATCATTTACTATGACTCTGAATGTCTTAACTGTGTCTAACTAAGGCAATAATTACAGTGTAGCATGCTCATCAGATCTATTATGCCTAGTCATGCATTATTATGCAAGGTAGTAGGGATGTAAGGCCAAGTTTCTGCATACCCTTACCAGAAATTAAGTTTCATTGAACTCGACCTGGGATCAGAGTTGTCCTTCTCTGAAACAAAAGGGTTTCTCCCATTCACCAAGGAAATTCCCACTGGTGGAAGGGTGAGGTAAGGTAACTTTGCCTGCACCCTACACCACCTCCCATCAGCTTATTCAATGTTCTGGAGGCGACTGAAGGAGAAAGCTGCAGTCAGCAAGGGTTAGCACTAAGGAGTCAGATACCATTGTATATTGCATGCAGAAAGCAAGCATGTATATGTTTTGCAGACATGTGATTTTATCTAGTGACCAAATAATAAAAATCATTATTTGGTAATATATATCTAAACACCTTATTGTTTATGACAGTGGAAAAGTTATAAAGTGTCTAAATAAATGGGGATTTCTTCTTTGGTTCTGTAGGTATCTGTCTCTTATTTAAAACAATTACAATCTTATTTTTAAATATCTTCCATGCAACATTTCTACACCAATGTGAACTTAAAATGGCTTACAATAAAACAATAAATAGTAGATTAAAATTACAAACACAAAGCAAATATGTGATTATATTCCGCTTAGTGACACTATGTCTGTTGGAGGAATAATGAAGAATCCTGAGGTATCTTGGAGACTAGCAAATTTATTATAGCATAATTTTCATGGACAAAAGTCCGCTTCGTTAGATGATAAAGTGGGCTTGTCTATGAAAGCTCATGCCATAATAAATGTGCTAGACTGATGCCACAAGATTCTTTATTGTTGATATTCTGAGGACAGTTGTGCACATTTCCCATTTAAGTGTGACATCAAAACTATTATAAAGATTGCTCATTCCTTTCATCATGTCTTGTGAATTAGCAAAGCAAATAAAATCCGTCTGTCTATGTTCAAATTTATTATATGCTACAGGTACCTCTGTCAGAGGCTACAGAAGAAAGCACCGATAGAAACAGGATTATTTATTTATTTGGCTTTATCGTATACTTAGGCCACCCTCTGCTGGAAAGACAGTGAATTGCTCTGTGTTTTCTGCAATGTATTTTCCCTTCTTTCTTGTTGGTTTAACTTCAAGGAATCCTTGGCATTTTCCATATACCCAGGCATTTGTACTTGGCTTAACTACCACATAACGTTGCCTAGATTCAAAATCTAGTAATAAAATATTTGTAAATATTGTCAATTTCTTTGCCAACTGCCATCACTATAGAAGATGACCTTTTGGAGGGTGTCAGAGGTTGTAATAATGAAAACAAAAACAGAGTAGTACCTAAACTACATGAAAGGGAAAAGACATGCATATTTAGAAAAAGAAAAGAAAATAGAATTCTAAACAAATACACTGGCCTAATTAATTAAATACTTGCAAGCTCTCAGATGGCAAAGACAGCTATAAATGTGGAAATAATTAAATACAAATTCAGCAACTGTCTTACAGATGCAAGTCTATATTCAGGGCTAGCCCATGATATTTTGCTGTCTGAGCAGTGAATCCCACATTCCCACATCAAGGTGATGGCGCCCCTGGACATGCACAGAATTGTCTTTGAGGGAACATTTTATTTTAAATCAGTAAATGAGATTTAATCCATGCTACTAAACCATCTCACTCCTCTTTCCATAAAACTGTATATGTGGGCTCCCAAGAACTTAGACTGGTCAACAGCTAAATTGTTAGATCACAAGAAAAGCCACAATGGATCAGACCAAAGGTCCATATAGTCCAGCACATGGTGGCAAACCAGATACCCACAGGATCACTCAAGCAGGATGGTGCAAGGCCTCTGCCTACCCAAGCTCCTCAGCAACTGGTATATGCAGGCATGCCACCACAGGTACAAGAAATAGAACATAGCCAGTAAGGCTAGTAGCCACTGATAGCCTCCTCCATGAAACTATCCAATACCCTTTTAAAGCCATCCAAACTGGTGGCCAACAATTCCTGTGGCAGTGCATTCTGTAGTTTTAACTATACCTTGTATGAAGAAGCATTTTCTTTTATCTGTCCTAAACCTCCCACCAACCAGCTTCATGGAATTTCTACTTTCTCCACACCTTACATTATTTTAATCACTTCTATCATATCTCCCTTTACATGCATTTTTCTAAGCTAAACAGTCTAGTTGTTGTAGCCTTTCCTTAGAGGGGAGTTGCTCCAGCCCATTAATCATTTTCACTACCCTTTTCTGTAGTTTTTCCAACTCAATAATGTCATTTTTCTGGTAAGGCCACCAGAACTGGGCATCAATATTCTAAGTTGCACCAAAGATTTGCATAAGGTAGGTAAGATCTTAGCAGTTCTATTTTCTATTCTATTCCTAATTATGCCTAACATGGAATTTGTCTTTTTCACAGCAGCTGTGCACTGGGTCGACATTTTCATCAAGCTGTCCACCCCCACCCAGGGATAATTTTTGCCCCAACGTGCATTATTTTACATCTGCTTACATTGAATTGCATTTGCCATTTTGATGCCCATTCTCTCAGCTCAGAGAGAGCCCTTTGGAATACCTCACAGTTTCTTTCAATTTTAAGCACACTAAATAGTTTGGTACCATCAGCAACTTTGGCCACTTCAATATTTACTCCTAATCCATGATCATTTATGAATAGGTTGAAAAGCATTGGCCCTAATACAGACCCTTGTGGGATTCTACATATTACATCTCTCCCTTGCGAGAAATTGCCATTTATTCCATCTTCTGTTCTTTAACCAGTTAGTGATCTATTAAAGGACCTCCTCCTTTATTCCATGACAACTTGATTGCTCAGAAGCCTTTGGAGAGAGACTTGGTCAAAAGCCTGTTGGAAGTCCAAGTAAAGTATGTCTACTGAATTGCCCGTCTGCATGCTTACTGACAGTCTAAAACTACTCCAGTCAGTTAATGAGCCAGGACTTACCCTTGCAGAAACCATGTTGATTCTTTTCCAGCAGGATTTGTCCCTCTGTGTGCTTACTGTGCTATCTTTAATAACAGTTTCAAGCAGTTTAACCAGAAGAGATGTTAAGCTAACAGGACTTTAATTCCCTATAACCCCCAGTATAACTTGGTGTCACATTGACCATTCTCCAATCCTTTGGTACAAAGATCCTTTAGTCTTAAAAAGGTGCTCAGTTTGGGGCCCCTCATTATAGGAAGGATATAGCCAGGTTAGAGTCAGTGCAGCATAGGGCCGCAAGGTTGGTGGCCAGGTGGCAGGGGATGGGGTACAAGGTGAGACTGAGGGAACTGGGTCTCTTCAGCCTGGAGAAGAGGAGACTCAGAGGGGATATGTTGGCGACATACAGGTATGTGAGGGGATGTCACACGGAGGTGGGAAGAGACCTGTTCTCACCTGCAGAGGAAGGCAGGACGCTCTCCAAAGGAGCAAAGCTCAGGGAAACCAGGTTCCATTTAGATGCCAGGAAGCACTTCCAGACAGTTCAGATCCCGAGGGTGTGGAATGGGCTTCCATGAGAGGTCGTTGAGGCCCCATCAGTGACGGTGTTCAAAGATAGGATGGACATGCACATGGTAGGCATGTCGTGAGCGGAGCCAGCTGGAGCAGGAGGTCAGACTAGATGGCCCAGGAGGCCCCTTCTGACTCGCTCTGTTTCTATGATGTATTTTTAATATTAAAAAATTGGTAAGAAGGTTAGCAATTTTATGTTTTGAGTTTTTGACTATAACATCAAGCATATACTGCTGTTTTATACAATTATTGATGCATTTACCTATGCAGCCTGTTTCCCATCCAGGTTTAGGAATATCAGAGGGAATGTTCAGAGTGGCTAGCCCTAAACTCCCAGCATCAGCCTGAGGCAGTTGTGTTACTTTGCCTAAGGGCAGGGCTAGTCCTGCATAGTCTATTATCCCTCTAAAAGTATTCCGTCCTCAGTACTAGGTCTGTGCTAGGAATTTCTTGTAAACTTTCACTTATAAAATACCTTGCCTTCAGGCAAATTTTGAGTTATTAATCAACATTTTGGAAGATGTTCCTTTCCAACACATTGCTATGAAAGGGAAGAGGCTTGAGGAGCAAGGGAGTGATATTTACTGTTCATCTGTATTTGATGTTCATAGATACCTGGAAGGCATCATATAGAGAGAGCCGTGCATGTCTCTGTGTTTGTGTGTTCACATGTGTGCATGTGCATACATTCATAAATAGCAATTGAATCCCTTCTCTCTTCACAATTATCTTCCTTTTCAGAGAGAATGACCATTGAAGTTACCATGATGAGAATAACATGCAAATGTAATACCACCTATTTTGACAGATTTATCAGTTTTGGCATAGATTAATGGCTGCCATAACATTCATCCACTCTTATTCATTTTTATATAAAGTAACACATTTTAGTCACTTTGAATGCAAAGAATTGAATCTGGCTCAGGGACACTGCACAGTGTTATAATTTATATACTGAAGGAATTTGGGGGGGAAAGTGCAATTTATGTAATTCTACTCTCCCTGAAGGAGATGTTCAGTGGGATTGACTAGAAAATTAAGTCTCAGATAGACTTCTTGCTCCATTCTATAGAATATATGTATCCTTGCTGCAGGAAGATTACAAGCATTGCAGAAGCTATAATCCTAAATTCACACACAAATTCTTCTGGAAGTCCATTTTGCTGAAATCAGCAGGGCTTTATATACTAATATCTTAAGGGTCAGCATTTAGAGCAATTTGTATTGCTATTATATTTCTTCTGGATCCCATTTAATTTTAGCTAAATATTTTCACAAAAAGGATATAGTGTTCCATAGTTCTTCATTGGGTTCCTTCCAGTGCTGCACGAATTGACTTACAACATGCAGTGTAACTTTCGCTTCCTCACTTCTTGCAGTGTTTCTCTGTGATCCCCAGCCCAACCCTCTGGAACTGATTGCAAGGACTTTCAAAGGGAAAGAAAGATCTCCCCCTCTCTGTTTCACTGATGAAAGTCTTCCATTAGCAGAACAATGTCTGCTAATGGCTGGACTTCAGCCATTCTGTTTTGTGTATTGTGTTCTGTAACTAAGAGGATGCAATACTAATGAAACTTCCTACTGAGAAATCTTTAATCCTAAATACTTGCTTGGAAGAAAGTTTATTGGTATTTGACAGAAACTACATATGTGACTTATAAGAATTGTCTTATTTTCATATGTGCCACCAAATTTATCCAGTGCATACTGTTGCTCAAAATAGCTCCAGATATTACAAAGAGGCAGTGCTAATTGAATGCACAGTCACATATTCAGCTGACTGTGAGTCTTTGTATATCTAAATCAGAATTTGTACAGGAGACATGCATAGCCTATATGCTCCTTTATTGCCTGTGGATGTGCGTGCTCTCTTCCAAATAAATGTTTCTACACAAAAGCAAAATTTGCTGGTACTTTCCTTCTTATTTGTTCCTCCATCACAATTCTTATACAATTATTAAAATACTGTAATTATAAATACAAATAAAAGATATTTATAGTTTATTCTAAGCTGCTTTGTCTGTGAGGGATACAGTAAATATCTCAGGGTGGGCAGGCTTTAGTCATGTGGGATCTTCTGTGTGTGTTGCTTTTTGTTTGTGCTAGAACCCAACCAGAACCTGGTGCAAGTGACTTACACTTATAATTTATACACTTATTACATTACATTGCCAGTCTAGAACTTTGTTTTGTGTATTGAGTAGACTTCATAGTCTTTTAGCACAAAAATCCACTCCTGGTTACCCTGAGTTAGCGATCCCCAACCTTTTCGCAATTTTGGGCACATTTGGGATTCTGGATATCGTTGGTGCTCTCACAAAATGGCAGCCATGTAGGTGCATGCCTATTCACAAAGTGACTGCTGTGGTGCATGGCCAGTCACAAATAAGGCAGAAGTGGAATCTGAATCCCACACTAAAAAGCACAATTGGGGCGGAGGGTGGGGGGATCACAGAAGGTGATGTTCAGAGAAACACACACACACCAGGCAAAACACCACAAAGCAATAAAACAAGCTAGTTAACACACGGCACAGCACACTATACCACAAACAATACGCACACAGCACAGGCAAACTACCCCCATTTTATACCATAAAAAGGATAATGAGGGTCAGTGTTTGAAAAGTGCCATGGGAGGTGTCCACAGGCAATTGGTGAATATGGCACCCTACTGGGGACCCCAGTCCTAAACTTTTTTCCTTTCAGCAGACTAATTTAGGGCAAGAAATCTTTGCTAGTCTACGACAGATCATCCAGATACCTACAATAGATTCAGATCCATCTTCTACCCCATCTCTAATATAACTAGCTAATTTGACATTAAAACTGAGCAAACCTCATAATTCTGTAATGA
This sequence comes from Varanus komodoensis, assembly GCF_004798865.1. Classification (NCBI taxonomy): domain Eukaryota; kingdom Metazoa; phylum Chordata; class Lepidosauria; order Squamata; family Varanidae; genus Varanus; species Varanus komodoensis. The sequence goes on along the minus strand of NW_025335268.1, from coordinate 35,438,528 downwards.
AATAATAAAATTAAATAATATGAGCTTGATAAAAATGTTTTGACTGTACTTTGCAATGGCGTTTTAATATGAATTCATGTGAACCTAAAGGCAAGATCTACACAAAGCCCTGTGCATTGTGTCTAATTCCCTAGAGAAACATTCAGTTCCTTTATTTGTTGTTCAGATGTTCCTGCTACTGACTTTTCAAAGGCTTCAGGTTCTTTTGAACTTATCAGGCTCTTGGCTAATAAATGCCAGCACATTTTCAAAATGAACAGCAAAGAGCTGCAAAATAGGAACCATTTGAGTTATAGCTTCTCAAAGCCAAGATATAACTGATAATTTCCAGGCCTTTCAGTTTAACTTCTAACTGAAAAAAGGCAATAAATTTGGTAGACAGTGGTGTTGCTTTCCAGTAGCAGCTGATTTGTAAAATGAAGGCGAATAAAGGAAAGTGCAGATGCAGTAACCTTTAAATGACCTAATTATGTAGGCTGGGGATCTGGGCATGGAATCAGTGGGTGCAATACCATGGAAAAGGCTAACATGATCAGGCCCACCTCCATCCACATTTGGGATTTTTAGAAAAGACCTTCCCATAGTTGCAATGCATGCTAACGGCAACTATAGCAGTATCAGTGTCTTTCTTCAGCAGTGGCTTTCTTTTGCTGCTTGTGCTGGAACCATTGCAATTCCCAGAGAGTGATCTGAAGGCATATGAGGAAGCCACCAGGCTGAAGCTAAGCAGGTTTCAGTCCGTTTATTGCTGGGATGGGAGACCAACTGAAAACCATGTGGCGACCTTGAATTTCACAATAGAAAAAAGGTTGGAATAGGGAAGTATAAAATAAGTGAATAATAGTTCTGCTGTTATAAGAATCAGAAACTCATTCTTATGGCAATCAAATGAATTGCAGTTAACTGCTATTGGATCCATGACAAAGGGGGACTGGCAGTGATCAATATGGGAAGATAAAGGGATTTCTTGCATCTTTAGAAAGGGAACCTTCTCTGTGAAGAAATGTTAATATTCTGTCAATGTTAGCACACATCTCATAAAGGTTGTTGAGATCATGCAGAATCTTACTAAGAAATAAAGTTTAATTTCATTCCATATGAGGAAATCTAGGGTGATTGTATTAGTCAGAAGAATCAAACATTGATTGTGGCTTTGTTTCAGAAAAGATTTTGAAATGGTTAAAACAAGCAAACACAAAGTCTGAGTACCTAGCTAAAGTATATAACATAGTTGATTGAAGCATGCCACATATGAGACATACAAGATCAGATATCCTCAAAGAACCCTCCTCCATTAAAGCATAAGAGAACCTAGGAATGGACAAAGGGCAAGGACAGCATGAAGGCACCACCACTTTAAAAGGACAAAAATGTTACAAGGAAATATCTGTCAGTCTGATCACATGCACTAAACCCAATTGCACAGTCCTATATAGATCTTTGATGACTAAAGCATTTCAAAATGCAAATCTAAATACAAAGACTTGCAGGGGGTAATCTAAATTGTTTATGCCAAGCCATGCTTGAGATCTCATTCTTCATGAACAAAATCTGAATATTTTCAGAGCATTCATTTTTTCAGTTTGCAAAATAACATTGTCTCATTCCTTGATTAGCACTATTACACCAGGAAAAAACATAGATTATACATGAAACTGTAATTGCTTTCAGAGAATGATGTATTTTTCTTTATAAGAGTTATGTTGTGTCCCATTAGTAATTGTTATGCATCATGGCCTTCAAACACCAGAAGGATATTATCTTTCTAGTAACTATATGATTGTTAAATGCTGTTTTCCTGCAGCTACAACTACAGCAATTGGACTTACAGGCAGTCCTTGGGTTACAAACATCCGAGTTACAAACATCCATACTTACAAACAGCCATAAAGCTTATTAATTCAAAAATTCAAGTTAAAGACAAATGGTTTGTATCTTTTGGAGTTTTGCAGCCTACTGTGGATAATCATCATCACCATAGAGCCAGAAGTGGGAGAGAAGGAAGGCCTCCAAATCATCACCATAGAGGGTGAAGAAGCAAAGGGGAAGAGAGGGAGGTCTCAAAGCATGCTTCCTTGCTGCAAATTGGAGGCAATGGTGAGTTTGGAGGGGGGTAGAGATATTTGTGATTTTTCCACTTCCATGGTGGTCCTGCACCCCTGTGTAATGCCTGTGAATGTGGATGGCCAACTGTATATGGAAGTGTTTCTTAAGTGTTTTATATGCAATTTTAATATACATATATGTTATATACATTGTATTTTATATATACAATTTACATACAAATTCGACTTAAATATGCTCTCAGGAACAGAACTCGTTTGTAACCCAGGGACTGTCTGTACTTAAACATGGAAAAATGCTATTGGGGAAGAATTCAATGTACATTGGTCTTCATTAATGGCATCCAGTATCTGGAAATTAAAAAGGAACTGTCCTGCTGTGTTCAGATGTCCCCTTGGAACATCATGCAGTCCTATGGTGACTGTTATTCTGCCCACACAATTTCCATGGTGTTATGCTGGTAGAAAAATTCCGCCCTTAAATGGCTAGAGTTATTTGTTCTTCCCATTCTTCATAAAAGGAGCTTCTTACACATAATTTTAACTCAAGAATACAAATTGGTCTGAATCTGCCTGATTGAACATTAGTAACATGTTCCCTAATGAAAAGAAGACCATACAAATATGGCAGATTCAGACACAGCGAGCTGCTGTTAAGGTAAACTGAGATTTATAATCTAACTTCAAACCATTGCTTCAGGTTCCAAAACACACATACCATGGTTTTTTTCTGGTGTGAGTTCACTCATTCAAGCAAACCCCAATAAGGCTAAACAAATTTTGGATTACCATTATATATGTGCCAGGTCTTGAAGAGAATAGTAGACAACAAGGCAACGGTGAGTAAATAGTTCTGCAAGATGTTCCATTTGAAAACTGATATAATTTCATATAAAATGACATACCAACAAAACAAGCCCCTGCATATGGGCTTACCCCTTAGTCAAGAAAGCCCAGTGTACTGTCAATACTAAGGATGTTCACTTCCTATAATGCAATGGAAAATGTAATGATAACAATGTAGTTAATATCTGAACAGAGGGTATATAGATGCTACACTTCAGTGGATATTTATGGGTATTTTGTCTGCCTTTCTCTCAAGTACACACATTCAACATTCTAATCTGTATAGTTCTACACACACATGCACACACTTTTTTCCTGTTTTCCTTTTTTATGATTTTGTTTTGTTGATTCTGTGTGTTTGTGTGTGAGCATTCCAAACAAAAGTAACCATTTTAAAGGCTGCAATCTAGCACGCATTCACTTGGGAGCAAGTCACTGAATGCAGCAGGACTTACTCTTGACAACATATACACAGGAGTGCATTGATATCAGTAGTATTTAAAGGTGCTGAAAGGAGGGTGACTCATGCCCATCTAAAAAGAATTAAGCACATGCTTAACTCTCCCACGGAAAATAAATCATATTTCAAACTTTACATCTCCAATTGTTAGCTGCATCCAGAATCCACAGCTAAGAAGACATTGCATTAACACTAATATAGCATTATGTGGCAAATTGTTTGGTGCTTGAATATACAAACCAGCTCAAATACCTTGCATTACCCAAAACACATGAGAAAAAAATAGACCAACTACATACAATTCTTACAAAATACTTCAGGGATGAGCAAATGTAACTTGCTAGAATACTGTGTGTTACTATGATAGTCATATGTCACTCTAAACAGTAACATAGTCTCACAGTAAACATCTCATAACCTTATGAAAACAAGCCAGTTGGACTTAGTCCTGGTTGGTAATTAATGTGCAATGGTATCCAGCCAAGATTAGTTCTGTGCTAGAATAAAACATATGGAACAGTGCTTAAGCTTACATCAGAGCTGAATATTGAACATTTCAGTTACATTATTTATCTCTTCCTTTTCTGTTGTATAGTGTGTTCTATTAAGATCCAACATGTGATGAATTCATCCTCCACTTCACTGAAGATTTAACGATGACTCACAAATGTGTTTTCCAACACCTTCCCTTGAAGCATTTTTACAATTTTGCTTGCAGTTCTTTAGATGAAGCATTAACACTTATTACTTCTCTAAAACCACACATAGACTAACCCCACAACCTTATGGAAGGACATCTAGAATATGATGAACTGTAGAAGTCTTCAAAGCAGGGTTTAAAACTCTAAACTATTATTCCATACTGATGTGGACAACAAAGAATTTACTGGGATTTATTTCATCAGTGTGTACATGCTTTTGAAGCTGCTGCCTGAAGTGAACAGAGTCTTAACTATTATAAAATATTTAAGCCTTCATACATATCAAATAGTCTGAGGTAGAGTTACAAGGGCAATCTCTTATCAGTTAAGCAAATAGCTGGGCTCAAACATTTCTCTAGCCCTAGAATAGATCATTAACACTGGGCTGTATCCAATGTATCCCTGTACTAGTGCTAATAATGCACAATATACAGGAAAAAATCTGCAATAGATAATTCCTTTTTCCCTTTGGACTTGTGACATAATACACCTGTTGGCTTATGCTAGCGCAGTGGCAGTAGTGCTAGAGGCAGTGTACACCTGAATAATTCAAAGTCTTATATTAATGGAATTATTTGCCGAAGATTTTCTCTTACTGTGGTTTAAGAGCGTAGTTTCAGCTAAGCTCCTATCTATTTACTATACAGATTGCCTGCTTTGTCACCTATTGCACAAAGCTATTTGGTAGGTATCAAGTAGATCAAACTCTTCCATTTAATAAAGCATCAAACAGCCTTCTAGATATATTACTCTAAATATTGAGACATTCCAAGTTACAACTTATATCTAAGTTTGCCTTGAGAATACTGGGATGGCAGGGAGAAAAATAGGTTAAAGTAACAACCACATATAAAGCTGCATAAAAATACCATGTAGGAAACACAGGGGAAAAGCAGTAAGTGACAACACAAAGAGCCATCTTTACTTTTTAATGCTTCCATGTAAAATGTTGGTTTAGCTTCCAAACTTTGTGTACCACAAATTAGAAACAAGTAGGAACAGTATGGAATCTTTATTAAAGATCACTAATCTTTAAACTAAGATTACTAAAACACTAAATAGCTGTCATCACTGGTTTGACATAGCAGTTGCTGTTCCACTCATAATGTGGAAGCTCTACAAATAAAACCCTTCCCAGGAAATCAAACTCTCAAACATTGTTTATATTTGTAGGCCATCACACTTTCCAGTGAATTATCAACCCCTAGCAGAAGAAAAAGGAGAGAAAAGGTAAAAACCCTATAAAGCAGGGGTCTCAAACTCGCGGCCCGCAGGCCAATTGCCGGGATGGGCAGGGCATGGGGAAGGGGCCCTGGGGCCTTCAAAGCGCCGGTGGCGCTTGGGCCGGCCGCGGGATGAGCGGCCCACCACCACTGCGGTGGTGGAATACTTGATGTGGCCCAGCCTCACCCAGACTCTACTTCCAGCGGCCCCCAGGTAAGTTGAGTTTGAGACCCCTGCTATAAAGAGTAATTCATGTCCCGCTTCTAATATTTTAAGGTAAAACCCTATTGTTAACTATACACCTACAAATGTTATACCAGCCCTGTAATGTATGTTTGTTGATGAGTATTCCCCTGAAAAATATTCATAATTTCCATTACAATATATATTTCTAAGATCTCATGAGGAACCAGGAAATGAAATTTAATGTGTTCATTAGAAAGCATGGATAAGGTCACATTAGCTTCTCTTAAATACCTTTAAGTTAAAATTAAATTGCTTTTCAAAACAAAAACAAAAACAAAGACACTTTTTCAACTGATGTGATTTTTTGCCACAGTGTAGTAGGAAGGCTTTAAAATTGATTTTTTTTTAAATGGTGGCATTTTATGAGTTCTACAATGAGTTCTGGAACGTTCTTTCATATACTATTGAATTAGGGCAATCAAATGTTGTTGGAAGAGCTCAAACCATCAAGTTCTGTTGAAGGCAGTGGGATTATTTTAGAATAAACAGTATGATGAGTGTAGCATCATGACAATAGCCCTCATGTAGCTCTGTTACATGGATCTGGCGTGCTTCCGAGCAAAGGATTCCTACCATTACCAATCAAGAGGCATTGTGTATTTTTCTTCCTTGGGAGGTTTTTTTTTTCTCCTGGTAAGAAAAAGAGCAGGAAAAAGTGGTAGGAAAATAGGGGTTATAAATAGAAAATGAAGTTGTCTGAACCTCTGTAAAATTATGTGGATGAGGCAGAGATTGCACAATAAAAGCCTCATCTGGAAGCACCACTATACAGTACTTCCCCTTGGCAAGTGCTCCCCAAATTTCTTCTTCCCACACCATTCACAGGAACATATCCTCCCCCCACTCTTGCACTGGTGCTACACTGTGATGTATGAGGCTATATTAAAAAGCCTTCTACCAATAGTGTTTGGGGAAAAGAAAAGGCTGCAACTGTACTGTAAATTTACAAATAGCATAACACATCTTGGATAAGGAATGGGTAAAGAGCAGGTGTGGTGTAGAAACTAAACTACTGAGCTAGAAATCAGCAGTTTTCTGGTTCATATCTGTTGTAGAGTCACACAGTAGCCTTAGGCAAGCCACTCTCAGTCTAAACCTGCCATATTTGTAAGAAAGTGGAGAAAGCTTAACAATTTGGATCCGTATTTTCTTGAATCAAGTTGGCCATTGTCATAATCACTAGAGTGCCATGATTAGAAAAGTGCTGCTTTCCTTTAATGGTGGCCATGTGCTAATTTCATCCATTTCATAGGAAAGGAATGATATTAGGAACAATTTTATCCTAGCTTTTTCTAACCCAGTCATACTTTTGGCATATCCAGAGGTGGGATTATATTAAATAGTTTGCAGAGACTCCAGGCCCACCAGTCATTTGGATCCATGCCTGCTTTCAGTTCTGCCTATAAAATCTTAGCTTTACCCTTCTCCCTCACCTTTCTGCAGCTGGCTCCCTTTGAAAACACAGATGACCTCTGGAAAAGAACATCAATGTTCATCTCTGGTCTGAGGATTTCAGAATGGAGCTGCATATTACATTTAATTCTAGAGGGCCCTTAGAAACAGAAATGTCACCCTAAGGCTGAACCAGAAACAAGATTGGTGGCAGCAAGATTCTGATGGATGTTCTTAACTTTGTGGCATTTTTCTACTGAAAACAACATGTACACACAGATTCTTTTACCCTTCACAAACGAAAGAGATAAGAGAACCTGTACATTTTCTCTCCTGGGTACAGGGTATAGAATAGGGAAGGGAAATGGTTAAGCACCCCTTCTTCCTCCACGAACCCTGATTCACTTTGTATTGCAGACAGAGTACCCATATTAATTGAAATGCGTAACTATAAATAGTGCCATTCTCTCCTGGGTTGCTCTCTCAGTCTTCCAGATCAAGGTCCTTTTCAGTACAGATGCTACCATGGACTGGACCTAGGATCTTCATAACGCAAAATGTATTCTTTATCACTCATTTACTTCTATGAAGTATTATTAAGTTCTGCTACCACTGAAGCCTTCTATACTAAGCATGCATGCTGAGCTCTGGGGTGGAATGAGAACAATGGCACACTTGCATGTTAATAAATGGACCTGTTCTCTGTTTAATAAAAATAAATGCCATGTAGCAGTGTTACTCTACCAAGGAAATTATTTTACATGCATGGAGAAATAATTGGAAACAGCATTTTGCTTGGTGTTTATTTTCTTCTGCTTGATTCACAAAAGCTCTTCAGGAATGAAAATGGTTCCAACATACTTAATATTGCTGAATCTCTTGTAGTATTATTAGATAGACATGACCAGGAAAACAACTTGCTTTAATTATCAAAAACTATGAAATCGATTGCTTCCGAGATCACGAGTTTGTTTCTTTTTTGTGGGTGAAAAACATCTCCTTGGTTAATAAGGTGTTTACACTTCTTAATGTTCCAGGAGACAAATTAATTTCTCATAATGACAGCAAAGGAAGCAAAGTTGAAACTTATTATCATTTCCCATTCTTTCATAGCTGGGAACATTCCAGTGGTGCTCTACATAAGGTATTGAATTAGCTTTTAAATGCTTAAGACTATTAACTGAAGTAAAAACGGGGAGGAAACATCCACAAAAACAAAACAAAAACCCTTCTGTCAAATAAATTTTAACTGCTAAAATGATTTTTCCCCAGATGGCAATATTTAAATGGCATAAATTTAAAACAGCATTTTTAGATGTAGTTTTCAGATATCCATGGTGTTGACTCATATTTTCTCTTAGCTAAAATTCATCCATATACTTATTCGGGACTCTTTTAAAAAAGCTCTTCATGAAAAGAGAAACAACCCATATCTTCATTGCATTTCCATGAAATATTGCTCTGAGTTCGTTCCTTTAAAACAGGAACATAGTATATAGCCTTCCTGAATAAATCAAAATAAATAGCCTAGGATGATATACAGAGTGGAGTCCAACTAGCTTGCTTCTGATGATGGAAGGATTCAATTAATAGAATGAGGAAAGGTGCTCCCTTGAGCTATGTTCCACCAAAGACCTTAGATAAAGTATAAAAAATCCATCCATGAGCATCCTGCTCGTTTTTTTTTGGCCAACAGGCTAGTCAGAAAGGAACTGTGCCCGTCAAAGCTATCGTTTGCATCTCTTGTTACAGTGGATGAGTCTTTTAATTATGATGGTTTTTGCTAACCAGTGCTAAACTAGTAGGCTTTTGAGATGTTTGTTCTATTGCAGCATTTGTAGTCACCTTTTCAACACGGTTTACAGCACTGCATTGGAGAGAACAGGATGTGCAGTTACCCTAGGTGAACTAGTGAGTGGCAGCTTGAAAGTCTGATTTACACTCTCCTCCAAAACATAATTAGTGACAATTACTATATTAATGCTTATCACTGAGATCTGCCTCTTTGTTTTACAGAAACATGATGAGCTCCCTCCTTCATACAAGTCCTCATCCACATTTTAAGTCAATCCACTTTTATTATAGCTGCTACTACCACCTGAGGTAACAACCACAATTTTACCCTTTTTATTCTTGCCTGGGAAACTAAAGACACGTTGTGATTATGTATCTTCTCTTACATCCTGACTATTCTTGGGAGTGGGATGTTTCCACATATACTTGACTTCCGTCACTGTTCCAAGGTTGAGTCAAAGTCCATCCATATTCACTTGGATTTCATGATGTCTTCCCATTGGACAGGATGTGCTGCATTTTTAGGAATTGATGGAAACAGTGATTGAATTTTGCTCCGAAATTCAGTCATCTACAAGAAAGGTCAGAGAAATATGTTTAACACTACCACATCAAAGTTAGGGACATACTACATCTTCACTTAATCAAATAAATATTTTCTTTGAAGTACAGAAACAGAAATTCTGAAATACGGTTTTTCTCCTTATAGGTGTGTTATCTCTAAATATTTTATTTTCTCTCCTTAATCTTGAAGGACAAGATCATACAGAAACATATAACATCTTCTCTGAGGCTAACTATGGCAATGCTAACTAGGACTGCCCTTACAACCAGAATTCAAAATCAGAGTTTGCTAGAATTAATCATGATGAATATTAAAACAGATGCACTGCTACACCTTGGTTAAAGCAAACCATGAAACAGAAAAAATGTGCAAGAGGGAGTAATGCACACGTTCTTGACATACTCCCATTATCTTAACCATAATTACTATGTACAACTCTTATTTGCAGATAATTAGTTTCAAGCCGCAAAAATTCTTAGAGGCAGCAACTTAGTAGACAACAAGCTAAGGAATTTTTCTGGGTTACTGAATCTAAGCTGATCTGAGTTTAAGATCAGCTTAGATTCAATAACCTACAGTCTAAGTGCTGTATGGTGAGTTATCTGGAAACTTCATACACCTACAATTCTGTGATGGCAAAAATGTAGCATGTAAATATAAATAAAAAGCAAGGGATCCATTAGGAGATTGCAAAAAGGAACAGAAAACATTATTTCCTTGCAATACTAGCAACAAATGAGCATTTGTTTTATTTTGTGCCTTGACTAAATGAAGCCCATGTTTATGTTTCAAACATGCCAGGTGTATTATCCTTAAATAAAAGCATCAGGCAGCTACTTCTTACCTTAGCATGACAGAATTCATTATAACATTAGCCCTGTTCTGGCAATCACCTAAATGCATGAGAGCTTTAACTGCCTGGGAGAACAGGGCTGCATCCACTGGACCCACCAGCTGTGTACTCAGGCTTGCCATACTGAGCATCTCTGAAGGGGTGTTCTACTTGCATTTGCTTGGGCTCAAGTGGAACTCCCTGTACAGCTGTGGCCCTCCGTTTATCAGCATTACCAATTGTGTGAAGAGATCAACTTGTATTGAAAAGAAATGCAAGGAAAATGCTGCTTCAGGCATCTCTGTTCAACATGGGGTGGGGGCTGGAATGCCCAGGGATAAAACTATTCATTTATTTATTTACTGTTTTTTTATAAACCATTCTTTGCTGGGCACTCTCAGAATGTTGTACATCGATTAAAACAATTTAATACACAAGATCAGAACATATATACAATAATCATAACAATTTAAATATAATAAATCATAATGAACCAAGTAAATAACAACAACACAGTAACAACTGATAAAATAAGTTTAAAATCACGGCCTTCTATTCAGCAATTAAAATAATACGCAAATTAAAAGGTATTAACTAGGCACCAAAATGTATAAAGGATTGGTGCCAGGCCCACCTCCCTGGCAAAGTGATTGCATAATCAGGGTGCCACTGCCAACAAGGCCCTTCCCTACATGGCCATCTTCCTTATTTCTTTTAAGGGTGGCTCCTGGAGAAGAACCTCCATAGATGATCTTAGGATATGGGTAGGTGTATTTGGGAGGATCTCACTCATTTAAGCTGTCAGGCTAATGTCTGAACAAGGCTCCAGTCAGTACTGGCTCTAAACATTTTCGGTGGAGGGCACCCCGCACTGGCATCATCCCCACTGCCCATTTACTTTCTCACTTCTCTGGACCCAATCCACACAGCCACTTTAAAAAAGAGTGTGACATAAACAGAAACTGCTGTTGCTTCTCCTTGCTCTTATCCGTGCTCAAGCTAAAAGTATAGATTACACAGATTATTTTGGACACATTTGGCAATTTGAAACACTGTCCTAAACAACATGGCTGCATTGGGAGGCACAAAGACAAGTAACCTGTCCCTACAACATAAAATGCTCAGTGCTCATCAGATACAGATGCACACAGTTCCCTCCAAGCACTGAGATTGCTTCCAGATGGCTCCCCTGCAGCACTGGCTTCCCTCAATTTCATCCCCCAAGCTGGTTTATCGTTGCTTTCCCTAGCCCTGCACAGCACATGCTTCGCCTCCTGGCTGCTGCCAGCTTAAACAGGCAGAAGTAATAGGCCTCTCTTTCTCCCTCCACCTTTTTTTCTGGTGGGTGGGCACTGTGGAGAGAAATGCATCAGCCTGAAACCAGCTTGGGAATCCTCATTTCCCAAGAATGTCCCTGAGCCTACATAGCATAATAGAATTGGTGAACAACAAAGATGGCAGTGAATGGAGGCTCTCACTGTGCTTTGCAGGGATCTCAGCTGCCAGTCAGACTTTTTAAGCAGGAGGGGTAGGGAACATTGGTGCAGTCATCAATAAAGTTGTCTGGAGGCATCTTGGTGCCTGAAGGCACTATGTTGTCTACCCCTAAGGGAGACGAACCAACCAGGAGTGACAGCCAAGAGGAAAATCAGCAAAGCTAGGGGACTACTAGGGTTGACAATGGACCTTCTGAGTACTCTCCAGGTGGCCAACAATCCCAACTCCTGAACATACTGTTCCTTAGTATAAATTTCTAAGAATTACATCTAATATGTCCCGACACTTATCATCTCAGCACATCTTACTTGCGAAGGCAAGTCTTTAAAAAGAATTTCAGAACATAGCAGAACTTTTATTTTCACATTGCCTAAAGAAAAAGAAGTGCCTTTGGTGATTTTCTTGAGGAAAACACAGAATGCAACCATTCCATTTCAGACTGTCAGTTTTTTGGCCCCAAAAAGAATATTATCAACACTTAACTATGTCAAAACTTGAAACAATTAAGAGATCACAGTTATTTTCTCATCTTAACCTAAGGATCCTGCATCAGAAAGCAAAAATAAAGGGCTCTAAAAGCATATTTCATTATATGTATTGTACATTACTATTTAAATGTACAGCACTGACAAGATGTCACACAAAAAATGAGACTATGTCACTGCATAGCATCTCTGCATATGTTCAAGCTAATCTGAGTGGAGTAGGGAGAAAAAGAGTCTTATCTATTGGAATGGTAAGAGATTCTACAGTGGCCAACACAGATCTTAGTAAGTTTACTAGTCTTCTAATTTTTATTTATTCAGTTATTTCTTCAAAGCACATGCACATGGTGGGCATGGCATGAGCAGAGCCGGCTGGAGCTGGGGGTCAGACGAGATGGCCTGGGAGACCCCTTCTGAGTCATTATGTTTCTATTATGCCTCATCCATAGGGCTCAAAGAAAGTATTTAATTCTTTTCAAAAAACACAAAGATAACAGAAATCTAATAACAGAGGAATTAAAATTAATTTTAAAATTATTCCACATCTGTTTAACACAAGCTGTTGAATGGTATGCCTCAAGTAGGAAAGCTTTATAGCTCTTCTAGAAAGTTCTGAGGCTTGAACTTTTGTTAACTTCTAAGAAACGACATTCCACAATTATGGAGCAGCCACTGAGAATATGCCTCCATCTGCCTTTGTTGTCTGAACCTCACATGTAAAGATGGTACAGTCAAAAAGATGCCTTTAATTGACTTTAACATTTATGATGAAAGAGAAGGAGGCAGTTTTTCAAATATGGAAAAAGCCCAAGCCACACTGGACATTTTAAGCAAAAACAGAACTTTGAATTGTGCCTGGAAGATAAACCATCTGGGCAGCTTTGGCTAGTGGACAGTACAGAAATGTCACAAATATAATAATAATGACAACGAAGATGATGATGGCCCTCTGGCATGATGTGCCCCCATTTAATGCTTGTGACATTAAGTGCTTCCATTTTACTTTCTTGTGAAAAGAAACAAGATTCTTTGAACCAGAGTCCTGACTGGCAGTAAAAACAAGCTATGAGCTTCTTCTCTATTCTGCATAAGATCAGAGAGGGAGCTCTCTGCTAAAATTGGAAACCTTAGATTTGATTGAAAGCATTACAGGGAGATGCTGTTGATTCCAGTGCCCCACCCCAAACAATGTCAGATGCTATCTCTGTCACATCAATTATCAGAGCATGAAGAAAATATCAAGTTAACCTTATGAAACAGATTATCTTAGTATCCCAGGAGGAAAGCATTATTCTAGAAACTGCCCTAAATGTTAAATATTCAAGGATCAAACTAGAAATGATGGGGTAGTCATGCATAGCTTGCACACATATTTGCTTTATTTACATCTCATGAGGGGCTGGGGTGGTGGTCTTTTTAAACATATACACATGTGTGTGCATGCATAGGAGCGCAAAGGAAAAGAATACACTATGTCCTACCTTATCACACCTCACTGCTTTAACCACTTTTCTCCCTTTCTGGGTCAATTCTGATACTGCAGTTGGGCTAAAGGGAAACTGCTTTAAAAAGTAGTAGGATACGCTGAAGGGTGTGAAGCTTATGAAAAAAGTATTTAACAAGTTTGTGGAAGATAGGTCTATAAATGGCTGCTAGTCGTAACAGTATATATGGAACCTCCAGGCTCTAAAGCCATATACTGCATTTCATCTAGTTTTATGCAAAACTCTTCCTTGCTGAATCAAGTTCAAAAATTAGTGTATAAACAGAAACAGCATCAAAAGTAAAAATGGTTGGGCACTAGCCAAGGGCCTACACCCCAGCATGGACCTACAGACAAGTGCCCTAGCTGCTGCTCCTCTTTTTCATCATTGCAGTCTGTTTGTTTACAGGCCTCTTGCTCTGGCCTAGCCCATGGTGGTAGCAAGGAGGAGGAGCAAAAGATGCTTCCTTGCTGGCTGTCTACCTCTCAAGCAAGTGATAGCAATGATAAGAGGATGTGAGCAATAGCACCTGATGACAACAATAGTCAAAAGGTAGACTCTCTGACACACGTTTACACATAATGGCAGATTAAGTTGGCATGCATGCACCTATACTTAGTTGTTAGATTAACTCTAGGTTGTTTAACCCATAAACAACCCAACCTGTCCTGTCAGATGTCACAATAAGAACCTATACATGGGGCATGCATAAAATTAGAACAGTAGAGTTGGAAGGGGCCTATAAGGCCATTGAGACCACCCCATTGCTCTAAGTTAAAGCAGCCCTGACAGGTGGTAGTTTATGAAAACTGGAAATATTGTGTGCATTCTAGCAAATTGTGGGTTAATTTATTAATTTACCACCATGGTGTGCAACCTGGCCCAATAAGGACAGGATCACTGAAAGAGCTTTGTCCAGGGGTCCCCAGAAACATCAAGGCAGCACTGTTTATAAGCACACTTTTAATGCCCCATGGGAGAGAACTGACCCAGCTTCTCAAAATTGTGGTGTTGCCTTATGCACTATGTTTTCATTGTTGGGAGGTGCTCTGTTTTATTAAGTGGTGCAGGATATAAATATTTTAAATAAATACATTAAAAGTATTAGTTTCTATTTTAATTATACATGATAAAAGCACACCATGCCATCTTATTCTTGGCATTTTCAAAGGTTAACATATGTGCAAAACAAAGGGATTAGAAATTTTGTCATGATGATTATAAATTATAAGGTCACAGAATCCCTCCCCACACACTATTTTTCTTGGTGCACGTTCACCGGCTGTATGAGCAGTACTGGGAGAAGATATTTTTTTTAAAAAAAGAACACAAATATTTTATGACTCATCCTTGCTCTAAAATGAAAGATGGAATCTTTTTTTGTGAAGTGATAAAAACTGATTTATGAAGGACACCATGAACAGAGGAGCTTTTATTACCTAGTTCCCGTTGCTTGTTAATTGCCATGGATCACTACAAATTCTGAAAGCTTTGTTCTCACTTTAAAACATATATAAACACACAGAGTAGCAAATAGGCAAAATTATGTTTCCATAGCTTGCAAGTGTTTCAGTTGCAGTTTTAATTAAATATAAAGATACATTGCTTATTACTTCTGGCTAAAAATAAATTACCCACAATTTAGCTATAACTGCTGGAAAACATTTCCATATTTCTATTGAGTGGTTTTTCTGTTGACATAATGTAGCTATTATTGTTGTATGACAACCAGAATTAAAGCTGGCACAGAGGTTGTCATTGTTAGACACATGCCTTTAAAATAACTTATTTGTGAGGATACTTGCAATTAGCCTACAATTATTGTGGAGCGGGGAAAAATAGTTATTCCATCTGCTGACTCAAGGCACAAAAACTCTGGTGCAGTACTTCTTTCATTGCTTCCGTTCCAATAAAACATTAATTTTGCTGAACATAATGACCATATTCCAAATATTAGTAGATTAATAGTTCCAGAAAACCAAGGGCTTGCCAAAGTGTAAGCCAGACAGATTGGCAGTATGCCAGAAGAAAAACGGATCAGATTTTCTACAGTGTCTAATGCACAATCCTGATTCAAGTAACACTGCATCTCTTTAAACACTGATTTATTGAGCCTTGACTCTTTAAAAAGCAAACAGAAAAAGAGTATGCCAGTGTATCAGTGTAGAAAAGATGCAGCAACATTTCTATGCTGCATAATGAACTCTGCCTTTCCTACATTCTACACAGACATAAAAATCAATGCTAGAAAAGAGGCTAAGGTAGAAAGAGCTCAGAGATAGTCTAGGAGATTTGGCATATGTTGTGTAGTGACAAATGTAACTTTGCAAGTTGATGTACACACAGCAAATCCATCCAGCTCTTCAGCATATGTGCCTACATGCTATATGAGGCTGAAAATGTGCTCTCTGTGAACACATAGTGTAGTCTTATGAGTACATGTCACTAGATTTGCTTCTCTCAGTAAAAAACCCCCAAATGATCTGCAGTAATAAGTGAAAGAACTCTTGTTGACCTCTGAATTCAAGGCTAAAAGTTGATTGTCTCTCAGAAACACTTTCTCCAGTGCTGTGTTCATCACAGGAGACAGCATAGAGAAGAGCTGCAACTAAAGACAGTGAATACTGCCACTTGCTACAGCTTAGGGGCATATAGATTAGTGATGTCATGATGGTTCATGAAATTCACTTGTAGGTTTAGCTAAACGCAGGGCAACATGGAGACATCTTACTTAGCACTATACCTCTGTTTTCTCTGAAAACTAACACATTTTTTTAAAATTATACTAAATTTTATAACCAAGTTTTTCCACTGTACATGGAGATATCCATGTCTATTAACAGAAACATATAAAACTAAGTAATCAGCAATCCAGTAATTCAGTGTAAGTCAAAGCATCACATCAAGGCTAAAAATACCAACAGAGCCAGAACAAAGAATTATCATAATCTAAATAGTTTTCTCAAAAAGACCCCAAGGGTGTGGAATGGGCTTCCACGAGAGGTCACTGAGGCCCCATCAGTGCGGGTGTTCAAGGATAGGCTGGACATCCACATGGTGGGCATGTCGTGAGCGGAGCCGGCTGGTGCCGGGGTTAAACTAGATGGCCCGGGTGGCCCCTTCTGACTCGTTCTGTTTCTATGTTTCAAATGCTGACAGAAAAGAAACCAGTCTAGCCCCTCAGCGAGTATCCTACTTAAGGTGCTGCCATAGAAAAGGCCCTATTGTATATTCCCAACAAGTAGAACTAAGAAGCCAATGACAAGTATACAAAGCCCCCTTTAGTAGACTGCCAAAGGCAGACAGAATTGTTCAACATGGTGCTTCAAGCAGCTGAGTCTCAAATGCTTAAGGGCTCTACAGGTAACAGCCAGCAGCTTGCCAGAAATAGACAGGCAGCTGCTGAAGCTGACACAGTAAATGGATCAGATGATCCTAACAACTGGCACCAATCAAGATTTTTGATAAAGCTGATATTTCTGAAGGCCTCAAAAGAAGCCCCACATATAAAGAGTTATAGTAATTGTTGCATTGTTTTAATGGTTAAGACTGAATTCACCAGGAATTAATGCTCTTGGTATACCAGCTGAAGCTGAAATTCAGGCAGTACCTGAGCACTAGGTTCGGGAGCATCCCACATTCCTGACCTTTCACTGGGAATGCAACTACATTTAAAAGAGGCTGACATTGTAATGCTCAGCCAGCTGGCTTCCTGATCTGCAGCACCTCTTTGTTTACCCCTGTCAATTTATTTAATTTACTTATTATTAGTTATTATGTTTATTAATCTTACTGATGTTAGTGTTGTTACTGTTTTATTGTATTGTTTTTATTGTGGTTCTGACTGTATGTAAGCCACCCAGAGAGCCTATGGCTAATCAGGTGGCATATAAATCAAATAAATAAATCTCATCTGCTGGGAATAGGTTAAACACCCATTCCCCCACCACTTACATTTCTCTGCTCTATGATTCCTTTTTGCAAGTAGATTTCCTTTTAAAAAAAGATAACAGACTCATTATTTGCCTTATGCATTACTGTGTAGTTAGTTACTTAACGTGTTTAGAATCTGGTTGCTGGAAGCACAAGCAGCTTCCCATTAACATAATGCTTTTAAAAGGAAGGCATTATGGGAAGGGAAAAATTTATCATTTCAAAATAAAGTAGAAAAATGTATGTCTGAGTTGCCATGTAAAAATGGGTGCAGCTTGACTCATTTCCTCTCCTGCCAGTAGATGTAGCTATGATGCAATGAAGGACTCACAAAGAGGTCTTCTCCAATTGCATCTGTAGATGGCACTCCTTTGAAAAGTGTTCCCCCATCATTCCCTTGTCTTTACTCTGCCATCGAGGCAATATTTCTCTTGCTAAAAGTAAGATCATTTACAATAAAATATACTTAATGGTAACAGAATATTGTTTGCTGTTATAGCAAGTCCTCTGAAGGTACAAAATTCCAGAGCACCTAGGGACAGCTTACTCAATCCTGGAGTTTGCATAAGTAGCAACATTTCTGACAAGCATGGATGGGGGTGGGAGAGAATGGTCTGCCTTTTTTTCTCCCTCATTGCTTTTTGAATCTAGGCATTTTAAACATTCGCTACTGTAGCAGTACATGGGTAACTCAGGGTGTTAGCCATTCAAAACAACTTACACATGGTGAACATAACTGGCTAGCTAACTTGCTGTTTACCACTAAACTCAGGGTTGTTTTAACATATATAACCCTGGCAATCCAAAAGTGGAAGCACTTCAGTCTACTTATCCAATTCTGGGAACTGACAAACACAGGGTGCAATGGGCAGCAGCTCCACAGGCTGAATGGGCAAGCATTCAGAAGTAAATGAGACCTTGGCCTTCCCAGGCACTTCTCAAGATTCCACAGCTGGGCACTGTGAACTTGGTTATTCGGTTTTATATTACACGGTTCATGCAAATTGCATGTATAGATAAAAAGATCTCTAGATACAGCCAGGGACAAGTGTATGCAACCTTCTATTTGAACATTCATGTCTCCATCTTTGCAGCAGAATAGCTCACTCCTCCAAGGCAGAGACTGGCTTCCAGGACTTCTTCTGTCATCACATTTTCTAACCCAAAAGATGCAGCACCAAATGTGTGATGACATGATTAATTCCTGTTTGTGTCTGTTTGGGTCTATAATGAAGCTCTATAAAGTCAGCTGGCTGTTTGAAAAATGTGGGTTACTGATCTTGAGAGACAGATTTTCCCTCTTCTCTGGAATATTATTTTTCCTGTAGGGAAGAATCCAATGGTGTTGCAGCACTAGAACTACTGACATTGTGCCGTCAAAACCAAGACTTCCACAATGTCAATAGCACTTCTCAGCTCAGTGGCTAGCAAGTGCATTGCATAACCATCAATTTACACTAGTGCAACTTCAGTAAGTGTTGCTTGCTTGTGGATTTCAACTTGATGTCTTTGCTGTTCCAAAGGCACGCCCTAAAACACAGTCCCTGCATTCATGCAGAACAAGAAACAAGATTTCTTCTGAGTGGCTGACACCACAGTGTCTAGAGGGCCACAGAATTTTTCAGAGTCTCAGCTCCTATGTTGGAACTGACACCTCAAAGAAAGTGATTAGACAGTGGCAGGGAAGGGAAGAGACCAGTGCTACCAAGAAATATGGTATCTTGATGGCACTCTGTCTAGCCTGCTTCCCCCCACTCTAAAGCACCACATTTACATAGCCAAAACTGGCTGTCTAGCTGCTCTGCAGAATGGAAAGTGCATGTTGCTGTGCTCCTCCTGCCCTCCACAGGTTACCTGTAATCGAGTTCAGAGTGCTACAGGCATCCAACTGAACTGGACCCTAAATTAACGAATAACTCTGCAGTAAGAGTGTCCAACTCTGGGGCAAACCACTTGTGGTTTGACTGTGAAGGGTGCACTGCTTCATCCTGAACATGTCTGCAGAAGCAGGATCAGGCCTGTAGGTACTTGTAAGGGTCGCAGCCTCTGCAATCATGTGACACACTTGGGAGCTCTAGAAGGTTCTATAAAAGACTTTCCTCTGTTGCTCAGCTTGGCCACAACAACAAAAGCCTTTATGATAGATGTACTGTGCTCCTGATCCTACATCATCTTGCTTTCCCCTTGACCCTGCCTCAACTCCTGCCTGCTTCTAACTCTACCCTTGCTTCTGGTCTGACCTCACCTTGCCAGGTATCTGATCCTTGCCTTTGCTTCTGTTATCACTCATTGTCACTATCTGAGCCTTGCTGACTCCTGCCTTGCCTTCCCCTCTAGACCTACAGTGTCTTGTTGTTCCCTTGTCTGTTCTTGACGTTGCCTTAATTTTGCACCTCTCATGCCTTGTTGGTATGTGATCCTTACCTGCTCCTTATCTTGCCTGCAGTCCTGCCATGCCTTATTGGTATCTGACCTTGCCCATTCATGGTTCCAGCCATACATACCAGCCACCTATGTCCTAGAACAGACAAAGGGACAGCCTAGTGTTGTAGCAGAAACCAGTTTTAGCTTGTAGCTCCCAAACAAGTTGTGAGTCGATTTCAAACCATGGCCTTAAACTGTAACTTCTTAGAAGAGCAACAAACCAGGAGCTCCAGTCTGGACTGCTAAGCTCTCTCTTGCTGGTAGCTCCTCATTAAGAATGGGCAAGTAGCCAGTTAAGTCTGGACAATATGCACCAAAATGTTTGCTTGTGAACAAGCTAGGATTCTCTGGAAGTTTGCCTTATTGTTTTGTACAAATGTAAGCACTGAATGTCTTGGCCAGTGAAGATGTTGTCCTGAAAAAGTTATGGAAGCCTGACTCACTATACAACTCCCTAACCTCATGCTTTTATCAAGATATCCACTAGGATATAGTCCAAAATAGCACCTTCAAAACAAAACCTAAGAACATGCAACTAGACTTGCTTACACTGATTTCCTGTTATCACTGTCCCTTGCATTCCTTCCCTACTTCTGTTTGTTGTTGCTGCCTCTTTCTTCCCTTCATTTTACTGTCTCTCACACTAATATAAGTCCATTTATTTATTTATTGTTCCCAATAATCCCAAACAGGTCTTTCAATAATCTAATCAATTAATCTATAATAATGCAGAGTGTAACCTCCTAAGAATAAAGAGGTGACTTTTCTTAAGTTACGCTATAAAGCATCATGTACACACATGCTGTGTAAGTAAATGATAAAATATGAAAGCTTATGAATTTTCTGGAATGTCTAAAGCATAATAATCTGCAAAGTGATGGTACTTACACTGTGAACACCCAAAGCTTTCCAAACAGCAAAACTGATCAGGCCCACTCCACACCAGGCATAAAGTGAGCCCCATCCTAAGGCACGTAATGCAAGAGATGCACCACTCTCTGGCAGAGCAGCTGTGGCAGTGACACCCTAGAAGTTTTGTGGGAGAGGAAGAAAAACCAATTATCCGTATGTACACACCTACACACTTTCAGGAGGGAAGGGAAAAATCAACTTGTCAACAATATCCTTTTTGTATTACATGACTTGTAAAACACCCCTTCAGTGCAATCCTATTCATGATTTCTCACAAGTTAGCTCCACTGAAATTAATGAGGCTTACTCTCAATTAAGTGGGCAGAGGATTGCAACCTTGGTTTTCAAATGTTCATATCCTTATCAAGACTGGTGCTCCTGTCGAGGCTCTGGTCGAACTGTGGAACGGAGAGATGACCAGGGCCGTGGACACGATTGCTCCCAAGCGTCCTCTCCCACCGGGCAGAGTCCGCTCTTCCCCTTGGTATACACCTGAATTGCGGGCGATGAAGCGGGTTGGGAGACAACTGGAGCGTAGGTGGAGGAAATCACGGGATGAATCTGACCGAACACACTTGAGAGCCCACTATCGGGCTTATGCTGTGGCGGTGAAGGCGGTGAAAAAGTTTTTTTCCACTTCCATTGCCTCCTCACAATGCCGTCCGGCGGAGCTTTTTCGAGTGGTACAAGGCCTGGTTCGCCCGGGTCCTAAGGAAGATCCGATGCCACCCTCAAAGGCCCGCTGTGACGACTTTGCCAGGCATTTCAGGGAGAAAATCACTCAGATTCGTCATGAGCTGGACTCCACTAATGAATCAGAGGTCTCTGGGGAGACGCCAATGCTACCGTCTGGTCCAAAATTGTTGGAGGAATTTCAATTATTGCGGCCCGATGATGTGGACAAGGTACTTGGACGAGTACGTCCCACCACTTGCCTATTGGATCCTTGCCCGTCTTGGTTAATAAATAACTCCAAGCACGGGATTGGGACCTGGATCTTGGAAGTGGTTAACGCTTCTCTGAAGGAGGGTCGAGTGCCTGCCCCTTTAAAGGAGGCGGTAATACGACCAGTCCTGAAGAAAGCGTCACTGGATCCAGAGATGGCCACTAACTATAGACCTGTGGCCAACATCCCGTTTCTGGGCAAGGTGTTGGAGCGAGTGGTGGCGGGACAACTCCAAGCACTCTTGGATGAAACTGATTAGCTGGATCCTTTTCAGTCTGGCTTCAGACCTGGGTACAGTACTGAATCTGCCTTAGTCGCCCTGTACGATGACCTGTGCAGGGAGAAGGACAGGGGGAGTGCATCCCTGTTGGTTCTTCTGGACCTCTTGGCAGCTTTCGATACCATCGACCATGGTATCCTTCTGGATAGGCTAGCAGGATTGGGGGTTGGAGGCACTGCTTTGCAATGGTTCCGCTCCTATCTCAACGGTCGATTCCAGAAGGTAGTGCTGGGGGACCATGTCTCTGCGTCATGGCAGCTATGCCATGGAGTACCACAGGGCTCCATTCTATCCCCTCTGCTATTTAACTTCTATATGAAACTGCTGGGAGAGGTCATCAGGAGGTGTGGGCTGCGGAATCATCAGTACGCTGATGATACCCAGCTCTACCTCTCGTTTTCCACAAATCCAGGTGAGGCAGTGGCTGTGCTGAACCGATGCTTGGCCGAGGTAATGGAATGGATGAGGGCCAATAAACTGAAACTCAACCCAGACAAGACGGAGGTCCTGTTGGTTGGCGGATCGGGCTTCGGAGAGGGTGGATTTGACCTGGTCCTGAATGGTGCAACACTCCCTCTTAGGGATAAGGTCCGCAGCTTAGGAGTACTCCTCGACCCGGAGCTTTCTTTGGAAACTCAGGTGACAGCGGTGGCGAGGAGCGCCTTCCTTCAGCTTCGGCTGATTAATCAGCTGCGCCCCTACCTGGAGTTCGACTGCCTGGCGACGGTGACACACGCGCTGGTGACTTCCCGCCTAGACTTCTGTAACGTGCTTTACGTGGGGCTTCCCCTGAAGACGGTCCGAACACTTCAATTGGTGCAAAATAGAGCTGCCAGGTTGCTGACAGGGACGGGGCGTTATGCTCACATGACTCCAGTCCTCCGTCAGCTTCACTGGCTGCCCATTGAAGCCCGGGCCCAATTCAAGGTGTTGATTATGACCTATAAAGCCCTAAACGGCTTGGGTATGGGCTACCTGAACGAGCGCTTACGTCCGTATATGCCCAACCGCCCTTTGAGATCTGCGGGAGAGTCTCTTCTCCGGGAACCCTCCATGAAAGAAATTAGGAGAGTAAGCACTCAGAGGAGGGCTTTCTCTGCGGTGGCGCCCAACCTATGGAATTCACTCCCCAAAGAGGTCCGCCTGGCACCGTCGTTACTGGTTTTTCGGCGCCAGGTAAAGACCTTTTTATTTAAACATCTTTTAATTGTTAAAATATATGATCTGGCCAGGGCAACTTCTTCTTCCTTCTTTTCTCCTCCTATATTATTTATTTACTTATTTTATACTGATAATTTTAATTTTATATTATTATGTTTGTAACTCAATGTATTTTTTGTATTTTTGTATTTAATGGTAATTTATTATGTGCTATTGTATTTCAATGTATTTTATTGTGTTGTAAGCCGCCCCGAGGCTTCGGCAAGGGGCGGCATAGAAATGTTATAATCATCATCATCATCATCAGAAGAAGAAGAATGCTTATAAGAGAGAAGCTCTAATCACTCTTTTGGCCTTGGCTATTATAAAGTACCTACTGAAAAAAACCAAGCCTCCACCACCATAAGTGCATGCCTGTAAATTATGCCATGTGCACATACTATAAACTAGTTAGCTTTCTTTGAAGAAGACCTGATCAATTTTAGTTCTGTTAGAGTGGTAGGAACTTGCCACAGATCATACTGTCACTAAGATTACACTACCCAGAATTCCTTGAAGTAGGAACCGTACTTAAATGGTTTAAATTTGTGTTGATTGATGTGATTGAAGAACACTTTTTAAAAGTATAGGTGTATGATTGTGAAAGTTTTTGTGCTGAGCAGCTTCTTTTTCAGCACTTAGCAGCTGCACCAGACTTTTCAGTACTGTTTCAAACAATCTCAGCTTTTAAAATGTTGTTTAAAAGTACCACTAAGGGGAATGGACAAGGTATTACAAATCACCTGACTAGATTGATGTCACCTCTATTATGCTCACATTATATTTAAACTTCTAAATATAATGATGAGCTTCTATATAGATGATGAGAGCAGGATCATTCCACTCTCCCTACTCTGGAAGACTACTTTTTTCTCTTCCCTTTTCATTCCTTTATCCTTATGAGTCATGTCCTTTTAGGTTGGAAGCCTGTGTGCTGGAACTGTCTTGTTTCTCTGCTTGGATGTAAAAGGTTCTAGGAGACCTTTTCACTGAAAAGCGGGATTAATCTAAATGGATGTCTCCTTCTGTAGTGTCTGCTTGGACCCTTAAGTCATCTTCAGGGCTTCTCTGCCAGGTACTTCTGCCAAAGGATGCTGTATGGGTGATCACAAGAAAGAAGACTTTCTCAGTAGTGGCACCCCACTTAGAGAACAAACTCTGCAGAAGTTTGGCTGGCAGCAATATTGTTATTTTTACAAGACAGACAGACAGACAGACAGACAGAACCAGACAAAGACCTTTCTTGTCTTCCAGATTCTTTTCTGGTGCTAGCCTATCATGGCATTTTTACCGATTAATGTTTGTTCTTTAAAATATTTATTTTGCATTTTATATTTTAACTGGTTGTAGTCCATTAGAACATTAATTATTGGTTGGATTAAATAATGAACTTTATAATCTTCTTATAAGTCTCCCATGAATTTTCCTCTCAGTTGTAAAAAGTCCACAGAGAATTTTGATTTGTAAAATAATGCAACATAATTCTACATATTATGAAAAAGATATTTACGAGTAGTATCTTTGTGGAAAAATGTTGAACAGATTAAATCTTTGAAAAAGCAATAACAAAAGACACAATAATGTGGTCTATGACTTAACTTCTTGAGGGTATAAAATGCTCAAACTGGGTTTACAGAAAAATGGTCATCTGATACATGCAATGCTACTTAGACCCTCAAGACAACTGCTGAACAAATAGCTTTTTAAAAAAAGCAAAACAAGTTGGAGTTTCCCCAGTACTTTGGCACAGAAGAAAAGGTCTCATTGATAAAGGGGAGTGGAAGAGTCACTATTTTAAGATAAGTTATTTGAGTCACATGTGTATGACTTACTTTACATGGCAGGCTTTCTTTTATGATCTTACCACATTTTTGTGTTTTTTAATAACAAAAGCAAAAGAAAATTCTGAACACAAAATCTAATCTGGAATCCAACAACAAAAATACTCCATGTGACTTGGCAGCATTTAAGATTTTCAATAGTTTGTTTTTATCTTGCCAAACTGGTGGCATGTAGCATTTCATTGGCATAGATCTGGGGGGAAATAAATATATTTATATTAGTAACCATCTTGAAGTTGATAATCTAGGCTAAGAATTCCTTTATATCCAATGATCCTCAACAATTTTAAGAGAAGTACTCTTAGGTTTAAAAACTTCAGTTTTGCCTCCCTCAACCTGGTACCCTCCAGGTGATATACGGGATTGCACTATTTACAATTAAAAATGATCAAAAACAAATGTAATGCAGGAGTTATTGTTTGTTTCACTACGCATAACGTCAGAATTCCACTATATCTTTCATTTCTGAACTCAGCACAATGGCTTGTTTGTGGCTTGTTGGAAAGGGCTTCTGAACTGCCTGGCAAAAATAGTGAAAAACCTGATTGGTCCTTGTGATCTCATTAGCAATATCCTCTCTCTAGTATGTTTTTAACTGGCACTAGCTAACTTACTCCTCCATTTCATTGAATCTCTAGGCAGCAGCTTTTTTCCACCACTGAGGAGATCTGCAAAATTTAATATTATTTTTCCCCATCTAGGGGAGCTTTATATTGAACATATTTTCCCATCTTCTGAGAGATTTCCACAAATGTACTTTTATTTCAAATTTTATTTAAAGATTTTCTTACTATCTATATTCAGATTTAATTTTAAACTTGGTTATTTTAAAAGGGAAGCACTTATCATATTTAGGCTTCTTAATTAAGACCCAATTGGATTTTTAAATTAAAAAACATACACATCACATTAATTTCAATCTTTCTTGGCCTCAGCTGTATTTTGCAATTATAATCATGTGATTTCATTTAAAGAAAAATATTGCCTCTTCTCTCCAATGGATGTTCCCTTAACAGGAACCTGGCAGAAACACCATTATGAAGCTAAAATCTATAAAGCTACCAAAGATGAAGAGAGAATCAAAATAAACAAACCTTATTGAACCAATTGGGGTTCTTCTTTTTAGCCATGGCGAGTGTTGTACCAAAACCTCCTAGCATCCCTGCAGCAGCAATTGTAGCAAGAAAAATCCCACCTGCCAAAAGAATGAAAATAAGACTAAGATAATCAGACCCACTCCCTTTACCCTAGGATAAAAATAAGTGAATCACTTTTAAACTGCCTATTTGAAATAAGGACTATCAGTGCTTCTCAGCAAAAAAAAAAGTATCAAAATATCTGATAAACTGTCAAAATATGGTGGATTACAACTCCTTACGTTCACAGTGGGACCTTATTATTCTATAAATTGTATCAGAAGCCGTCCAAGGAATAAATACTGACCACAGAGTTATAAACTTGCAAAGAGACTTGAGCCTCTCTGTGTCACAGCCATCCAGGTAACTGGATGCATTCAAGTGCTTCAGGTATAGTTATTCAAATGGTCCCCCGCCCCCCATGACATGCACTCCCGTTTTTTACATGAAAGATTGTCACAAAGGCCAGAATCTCTTCTTGATCATCTCTGAGTACAGGACCTGGAATTATGGACTCAAGTTACAGCAAGCCAGGTGACCATTTGAACATCAGGAAGAACTTCCTGACTGTTAGAGCAGTACAAGAATGGAACAAATTACCTAGGGAGGTGATGGGCTGCACCACACTCAAAGCATTCAGGATGCAGCTGGACATCCATGTGAGAGGGATGGTTTGACTTGGGAGTACTTCTCTTAGCAGTGAATTGAACCTGATGGCCCTTGATCTCTTCCAACTCTACAATTCTATGATTCTAATTCCAGTTTTGTCCTGCTTGTGTCTGGGAGACCCACACTTCTAAATTTTTAGGGTCCATCAGCATGGCTCTTATTTAGAGCATAATCCTATGTACATGTAGATATCACTAAAACCTACAGTTCTCAGAACCATAATGGATAAGGGAATGCTGGGAGCTGTGGGATTTTTTGCGGTCTAAACATGTCTAGGACTGCACCCTTAACTAATTTAGGGTGCAATCCTATGAATATTTGGGCAGAAAACAGTACTACAACTCTCAGCATGACCCAGCCATTTTTTTGTCTAATTATGCATAACATAGTTTCCTAAAAGTATGTTCCTGTGAGGATGCCCAGAATCCCCCGAATTTAGAGAAATCGCATGGAGAGCAGGAGTCACAGAAGTAATCTCTACCTCCCAGTCCTTGCAATCTGCATTTCTGCTTTTTCACTTGTCATGCTAAAACATCTTGAAGGAGAGCAAAGGTGGCTGAAGTGGATGTAGGATACCATCCCAGATTCCCCTCTTCTCCCTTTTTTATCCCCCCAGGTCACTTTACTAACCTCAGAGAGCAATTATGTTTCTTCCCACACCAGTGGGGAGGAGGAGAGGGAGGGGGCAGAGTTCCAAAGCTGGACAATGAAGAAAGTGACAGGAAGAAAAGGGATGCATTTGAAATATGGTGCTGGAAGAGTGCTTTGCTAATATGCTTGACTGACAGAAAGATGAACAATAAGTCGTAGACCAAATCAAGCCAGAGCTTTCCCTGGAAGCAAAACTGATGAAGCTGTCATACCTCGGGCACATTATGAAAAGCCAACTCATTGGAGAATATCATAATACTAGGGAAAATTAAAGGCAGAAAAGGAGGAGGAAAACCAGCTATGAGATGGATCAATTCCATAAAGGAAGCCACAGCCCTGAGTTTTCAAGAGCTGAGCACAGCCATCAAGGACAGCACATTTTGGAGGACATTCATTCATAGGGCTGCCATAAATCAGAGACAACTTGGCAGTCCATAACAACATCATCAGATCACAATCTCTGACCTTGGGGCTGGAAATCCAACAAATCCTATGGCCCTTCAAACAATATCTGGGGACCACATAATCTCAGTTCCTAAATTAATAAACTGAAATATATATGTCAGCCCTATGTAAAGGCATAAGCTGCCACAAAGAACATGGAAGCACCACAGCTTCATTCTTAACACAGAATGTCATGCTTCTCATAAGTAAATGCACAATGCTCCCTTCCTGCAAATACTTCACCAGTACAAATCACCTAGATTTACTTCCCTTTACACTTCCCTTTCCTGTTTTATTTTTATTGGGGCTTAGCCTCCCAGTCCATGCCCTGAACCCCTGGTTCCACTTTAAGGCTGAGCTCTGGAAATAATAGTTGCCACATTAATTTTTTTAAAAAATATTTCTTACTTTTTATTAATTAATTTTATTATTACTTTTATTTATTAAACTCAATTACTTTGGCCACCTAATGAGAAGGCTACTTTACCTTATCACTATGGTACAACCCCAACTGGGACTCCTTCCCGCGCGCGAATTTGGGGTGAAGCGCAAGGCTTCCGAAACAGGGGAGGAGCACTGCATCCCCTAAAACTCGAGCCCCGAACCCTCCCTCGTTCTCCTGTATTTAGGAATTAGTTCCTGACGCCTCCCGCGAAGTGAGGACACGACTCTTAACCTTCAATAAAAAGCGGTCGCTGCACATCTTCAGTTTGGACCAGAACGGGGTTCGAGGTCCCCGAAAGCTGAGGTGCGCCTGCCAGGACTCTCTTCTGAGCGGGATCCCACTTGTCCTCCTCTGGAAGAGCCTGCCCCATGCTTATCCTCAAATGCGGATCGGGGAGAGAGTCCCCATTCTTCGCCACCACCCGGATGGAGATGCAGCTGAGGGTGGACTCGCTCCTTTTACTGCCGGGATCAGCAGCGGAAGCAAGCAGGACGAGTGGCCCTTCGGGGCAAGGAAAGTTCGGAGGGGTTTTTTCCCTCTTTGCGCATGTTTTGAGACAGGGCTTATCGAGTTCAGCCCCGGGACCCTTTTTTTAGTTACTCGTGCGGGCTTATTAATGATTTAGGAATAAACCCCAATGAAATCAATGCGTCTGACCCTCCGAGTAACTCTGTGGAACAATAATAACCCTGGGTACAAGTAAATCCTACAACTCCCAGCATTCCTTAGTGACCACACTTGCTGCTGGGAGTTGTAGGACATTTTTTCTGTCTAAACATGCGTAGGAAACTTCATTGTTACTAGTTCACGATATGCCTCCTTGACGTTCCCCCCTTCACCTGCTGGAAAGTGGACCTCCACCACTGTAGGATGCACTGTATAACTATTCCTGTTTGAAGAGGAATAATGTGCAGAACTAAAGAAAGACAGCACAAACACCAATATCACACTGTGCCATTATTTATACTTATGAATCCAAGTTGGCCACAATTCTGACATGAGACATACCTGCAGATTTGTGTGCTGCTAGGCAGCATGAGCTTGAGCAAAAAGCCATAACATAAAGTGCTAAAAAATCATTTCCTGGTCACATCACATCCTCTTAACCAGTTTATGGAAGTCTGCCAAATTCTAAGCAGACTTGAGTTTTTTTTTGAAGTAATATCAAAATCCATAAATCAAACATTAAGTAATCATAAAAGCAGTATCTTTGAGTAACACTTGTCTCTTTTTAAGATTGTACAAAAATGAAGATCCAGACTATATTAAGCCTTGAGGTTACTTGTGAGTCACTGTGACTGCAGATGGAATGTGTTACTGACATACTTAAAAACTGCTCATCCACTTACCTGTCAATATACCTCCAGTCCATATACAAAATTCAGGTAACAACAATAAAATAGAATGGAACCAGCAGTTATTTTCCCCAGAATAAAACTGGCAGGGGAGGGGGTGTCAACCGAGCTGGAACTTACAATAAAATACTGTAAACAGGCATGACTCTGACTTTACTACATCTGAAAATGTATAGAATACAACAGTGAACTGGGGGCTTATACAGGCCTTTTAAACATGCCAAGAGATCAGACCATTTCATAAAATGGTCTTTTTTGTAATGACTTTGACATGATCCCTTTTCCAAATGATAGCAAGCGAAATAGTGCCTATACATGTTTGGAAGAAAGTCTGTGCCTAGTGTGACTTAGTCTCTGAAGAGAGAGGAGGGAGTTTGAGGTGGAGGTAAACAGGAGTACGTGTTCATGTTTACTGGAATCCCACTATGTTCAGTGGGGCTTTAGGGTTAGGGTTAGGACAGCACGTGGGAACAAGGCATCATGACAGGACCACTGCTACTCTGATACCTATGTTAGTCACCCCATGCCAGGAAACTCAGAGCTATTTTCATTTACTACAATGCCTTTGACATATTTATTTTACTGGCAATACTTATAGTTTGCTTCATTTAATAAAAAATCCAAATGTTTCAAATATAAATATTAAAACTCATGAGGAAAAACACTATTAAAAACCATTTTAACTGAGCTGACAATAGAAATTGCATTCAAAATATAGTATTAAAAATTCCAACCACAATAACAAGGTAACAATAGCAATTATTTTGATAGGGTGAGCACAGGCCATTTGCAATACAACACATGGGATGTCTGGGTGGGTTTCTTGTTGACCACGTAGGGAGGAACCTCAGCACAGTATAATAATCTACTAACACAAAGAGTGTGTGTGTGGAATCTCTTTGTCACATGAGCCAGAAGTGCCCACCCCTCAGCTGTTGTACCTGAATAAAACTCTGAGCTTAGTGCCCTACAATTGTGTTCAGCCTCCTCCTTGAGTTGCCTCTATTGGTTTGAGTCCTCTTGGGAAAGAACTTCAGGGTATTTTTACCTAACAATAAGAAGGAGAAGTAGGTGATTAATTGCAATTAATTACAAACCAAACAAAGCATGGGTGAACAACTGATTTTTTAGGGAGTCACTTGAAATTTACAACATTTTCTGCCTTCCATACTGCACAGGAGATGGAGTTCCAGATGGTTGGCACCACAGAGAGGAACAACCAGTAAGTCCTCTTCTTTAGATTTTAATATCAACTGGGTATTTATAGGAGAAGGTGCTCTGCTAGTTATCCTGATCCTAAGTTGTTTAGGGGTTTGTAATATAAGTATGTAACTTTGAACATGGCTTTGCAGCTAACAGTAGGCGTGCTTTGTCGCAGAGCAGAATTACTTCCTTGAAAATGAGTAAGCTTTTCTCTGATTCTTCAACACACTTAAGCAAACAAACAGAGCATATGTTTCTGCTGATACAACTGATAGAGAGAAAAGTCCTCACTGCTACTAACAAATGGAATAGAATGACCTTAGTTTCACGGTCATAATTTAAAAACAAAAACCCTTAGCATTTCAATGGGTCTAGAGTGCAATGTTGGGTCAGTGTGAAAAATCAAAATGGTGATCACAGATTGGATCTTCAATTTAGAAGAAAGAATAGTGAAACTGGAGATAGCAGACCTTGAAGAAGAAATACATAATATATTATGGACCAAAGAATCTTTTAAAAAATCTTGATCCTAAATAATAGTCAAGTATTCAGGGATGGTCTAATAAAAATTTAGTACTTTATGAGAAGAAGTAGGCCTCCAATCTCTCCTTTGATGTCCCCAATAGAAGCATACCATGGAAAACACTTCAGGAAAGAAATGATTCTATAACATCCGGAGACATGGTTGATCAACAAGGATGCATTTAGTCGTGACCAGAATTAAAAGATGAAGGAAAAAATATAGAATGGTTCCTTTATTATCAATTGGTCTCAAGATTAAAAAAGGAAACTCAAACAGGAAAAGCATAGAGTCTTACTGATTTTGAAACTATAATAAAACATCAAAAAGACCATTTTTAGGACAAATTTATAAATTATTGCTTAAACATGATACTGAAATTCAACAAGTTAAATATCAATGAAGAGCTGGTCACAGAACTTTGAAGAAGAAATGCAATCAAGTCAATGCGAAGCCTTATGAACGAAAGATATAAAATTCACTGTAAGTCAGATGTTAAGAGAAAACTGGTATAAGATGTATTTTTGGTGGTATATTACCCTGAAAGATATACAGAAAATGAATAAGAACTTCAACGGAAAATGTTGGAAATGTAAAGAGAAAGATGGGACTTTCTATCATATGTGGTGGACTTGTGATAGAATGAACAGATTTTGGGAGTAGATACATATGGTAATACAGAAAATACTTAAAATGGACTTTTCAGTGAACATTAAGAATATGCAGTTGAGTATTGTACCAGAGACCATTCCAAAGATTATCATTGAGTTATTTAAATACATGACAACAGCAGCAAGAATGATAATTGCTTCAAAGTAGAAAGCTGAAGACTATCCAACTGTCGTGGACTGGAAAAATAAGTTAGCTGACTATGCAATAATTGTGAAATTAACTAATTACATTAACAGAAGGCCAGTCAAAGAATGTACTCAAAGATGGAAAGCTGATTGTGAAAAAATATAAATATACTTTTCTATAAAAAACTATAGTAAATGTTAGTAAACTAAAAGCAATAGACTGGATAAATTTTGTCAGGCTGAGAGTTGAATTGTTTTGATGGGATTATAGCCAACAAGATTTTTGCTTTTTTATGAATGGGTTTAAAATTTGATGTTATACACTATACTTGTGGATTGACTCTTGGCACATTCCTATATCCCCTTTCCTTTCTTTTGTTTTCTGTGAACATTAATTTAAAACAAACTTATAGTCCGCTAAAAAAAGAAAATTAAAATGGTGGCTCCAGGCCGATTTATTTATTTATTTATTTATTTCTAACTTTTCTATGCCATCCTTTTAACAAATAGACTCAGGACAGTTTTACAATAAAACAAAGTAATGCACAGCATCATTTCTATCTAGTAAAATACCAATTAAAATAGCAATTTAAACCTTAAAATACTGGGAAAATAAAAAGATTTTAGCCTGGTGCCAAAAAGAATGAAGTGTCTCTCAAGAGCGTATTTCATAACTGGGGTACCACCACAGAGAAGGCCCCTCTCCAGGTAGCCTTTCTCCTATCTCCTTCAAGGAGGGTTCCCAAAGAAGGACCTCCAACCCAGATTTATGGGTGGGCAGGCACATCAGGAAAGAGACGGTCTTTCAAATATCAGGGTCCTAAGCCATTTAGGACTTTATAGGTCTTCAACAACACCACCTTAAATTGGGCTGGACTTCAATTGGTAGCCAGTGTAGATGGTAAAGGACCAGTGTTGTATGCACATATCTGCCAGTCCCTGTTAACATCCTGGCTGCCCTATTCTAAATCAACTGAAATATCCAGACTGTCTTCAAGGGCAGCCCCACGTAAAGCATGTGACAATAGTCCAATTGGGAGGTTACCAGAGCATGGGTAACAGCATGATAACAGACAACATGGGTACCAGAGCATGATTGATCCTGCCCACATTGACATAGGATGTAGTCCTTTCCAGCTGGAAGGTGGCCTTGACTTTCCTGTATCAGTTTTTAAATTGCAAGCTCCAAGGCAAGCCATTTGAGCTAGCATAAAAGTGAATTTCACAAAATCAGTTTAATGTTATGATTGCAAGACCTTTTAGATCTTGCTGACATCATTTATGTCTGTGTTATTTTAAGTCTAGGAAATTATAATAAGCTTTATATGGATCTGCTCTTGATTGCTGTTTAGAAGTTTCAACTAGTGCAGAACAGATGAAATACAAAATTATAATTAACACATAAAAACAAATTAAAACACATCTGTTAAAGTACATCAATAAAAAACAAATAATATGTGTTAGATTGAGCATAGTACTTATTAGGCATAGTACAAATGAATTGATAGTCAACAAATCCACTAGTAATCAAGTATTCAAATAAATCTAAAAAGAAACTCTTTCCATTCTTGTCTGAGTTACATGAACAGTAGAATATTCTTGGAGCCTCATTCATTTACTTAGATCCCTCCAAAATTATCTTTAGGGTATCAGGGCCACTGTCCTGATCAAGCTATACGCCACTGTCCTTTAGCTTACAACAGGGCGGATCTGATTTAAATCACTAGTTATTAAGAATAGATTTAAATAATGGTTTTCTACATAATTTGTATGCATGAAGTGCATTAAAATATTCCCAAACTGGGTCTCTTTTATGGCCTGCTGCCATTATACCTCTCATAGGTTTTCTCCTCCAGAAAAAGAATAATATGAGAAAGCTTAGACTATACCAGGGGTTGGCAACCCGTGGCTCTGGAGCACATGTGGCTCTTGAAACCCTCTGCTGCAGCTCTGTTGCTCAAAATATACGTCACAGCCCCTGATCTGCAACCCGCGCCAGCACGGCACAGCCGCCAATCTGCAACCCGCACCGGCACAGCCGCCAATCTGCAACCCGCGCTGGCACAGCACAGCCCCCAATCTGTTTCATTAATGCAACACACTATAGTTTTTTTATACATAGCATAAAGGTAAAAAACGATATATTCAGTGTTATTTTCATTTTAGAGGTCAAAAGAGTTTTGCGGCTCCTGGTGTTTTCTTTTCCAAGGGAAATGGGTCCAAATGGCTCTTTGAGTGTTAAAGGTTGCCAACCTCTGGACTATACAAAAAAAGATGCTAAGACTCGTAGAGTATTCTGCTCAAAAGGTTTCACTTTCATTTTTGCTGCTTGCCCTCTCTCCTCACACTTAGCTTCTTGTGCAGATCTATTCCACTCCCAACAATCTTCTTCTATTCATTGAATTGTTTGAAATTTAGCACTTAAGTGGTAAAGGGTTGATTCTGTGTACATAGATTTGCAAAAGAACAATGGGATAAAGTATTTTGCTCAATTCTGTATGTTTATTTTATGTAACATATTTGCTGTGAAGAAGAGGCATGTGACCTCTGCAGACAAAAATTCACAGTTTTGAGAACTGTAAAACCAAGCAGCTGTGATAATATTGCTTAATAAAAAGAATTGCTTAATAATTTTACAGAAACTTCTGGAATAGCATGACATTATGAATGGATTAATGGAATTCATTTACCAAAAAAATTAAGCATTGCATGAATATATAGCCTCATACTACATAATTAAAAACTAATCCTTATTTCATAGAAACATAGAAACAGAGAGAGTCAGAAGGAGCCTCCTGGGCCATCTAGTCTGATCCCTGGCTCCAGCTGGCTCCGCTCATGACATGTCTACCACTATTTCGTGATGAATAACCTTTGAACTATAATATATCTTAAATAGGAAGCTGTCCTTAAATACATTTTTCCTCAAAAACATTTTATTAAAAAAATCCAATTTTAAATTTTAAAATATGTTTTGTTGTTGTTCTTGTTTTTAAGCACTGGTTTTTCTCCACCCTGGCTAGCAAACATAATGGAGGCAAACCAGATCTTCATGAAGTGGTCATGTTTGGCCACCCCTCTCGGAATCCTTCAGTGAGGTGATAAGACTGCAAAATCTGAAAAAGCTATGGTGATATCTTCAGAATTTGCCTTTTTGATCTCTTTCTGCCTTGTATGTATGGTATGGTATTTCTTTTTTGTGCTTACTTTAAAGCCATGCAAAAGGTCCAGAATTTTTATTCCTAAACTCATAGTACTTTCTATTTAGATGTGTGCATCGTGTCTATTTCCAATGCCTTTAGTTCATACCTTTTCCCCAGCAAAACTCTGTAGACCTTAGAGTTCCCAGACTGTTTCCAATCGAATTCCAATTTGGCCTTATCATGTAATAAGGCTTGTTTAGCTGCTAAGTACCAGTTTCTTCTATGCAGAGGCCCCTAGCCATTGCTTTCACTGGGTTCAAGATTAGAAAAATGGTCTGTTCCTGATTTATAGAAGTAAATGGGTACTACTTTCAGCCTTTCAATCATCTTTCAGTGAGCAAGCATGTTCTGTGAACTACCTAGGGAGCGTCAGCTGTTGGGCACTACAGAAATTAAGTAAGTAGGGTTAAAACCCTGCATTATAACTGCATTATTATAAAACTGCATTATTTCCTCCATTTTATGTATTTGGTTTCACAAGCACATATCAGAAGCACAATCTGATATGGTTAAAACCCCAGTTTGTGCTTCCCATACTCACTTGGAAAGAACTTGTGAAAGGAGCACATAATTTATCCAAGCATGGAATTGGGGCTGGGCTGAATGAAATGCATAACCACTGATAGCAAAGTGCAGTTTCCTCCATACATCAAACAGTGAGATTAAAGCAGTTTTGTCAACACTCCCTGCAAATGTTTTTGATGTTCATTTTTGCTCCTGTCCAGAGATTCCTCCACAACCATATTACAGATCCCACCATATTACAGATTCCATCCAAGGATTGAAGTTCCCTATTTATATTGCTGGCGTTAAATAAGGGTGTCAGTCAAGAACATGAATTGCCCTTTGTTAAAGGCTGTGAATAGATGTTAATGTTACCAAGTTGCCTTTTATCCATCCCACCACAGAAATAAACCTTTCATTTGGGTCATTGAGTACTGCCACTTTAACAATAGGCCTTTATAGGCAATAAGTGCCTAGCACAAATATTTTTAAAAAACACACACACTTTTCAATTATTTTGGGTTTGTTTCTTGAAGGAATACCAGAGCTGAACTGTGCCTGTGTAGTTCTAGCACCCTGGCCCTTTGGTTGAATTGCTTTAACATTTAGCATTCGGAAGGAAAGATCCCTACCACTTTTGTTCCTGACCATGGCATCCATTTTTGGGCATCTAATATTAAAATACACACAATGGGACCAAGAATTAAAGGACAGTTAAGCATAAAACCAAAACATTTTTATGTCCTAATTCCTTTTCCAACTGTTAATCTAGTTTATGTCATGCTAGACATAGCAGATTCTGGCAGGCTACAGAACATAATAGTATGGGGGCAATTCCTGTCTTCCAGTCCTCCAGCCTCATTTGCAATATCCTAATTATCTTCGTCAATTTTTGTATTTTTGGCTTTTGTGCAAAACCTGTGTTCATAGCTCTATTAGCAGTATTTGAAATGTCCACAGGTACACTAAGTTTTAGGTCATCTCCATAGAAGAGAGTTCCGTCTTAAAAAACTGTAGTCCAGTCTGCTAAATCTGGCCTAAATTGGTGTCCAAGTGGGAATATTTCTACGACTAGGGTGTAAGGCAGCCTCCTGCTCTTTTTAGGTTCTCCCTTTGTCATGTCAGTTCTAACATCATACTGTATCTTCCACTTGTTTCATCCCGTATGGATTTTTTAGAGCAGGAATATGCTATATTATTTATGAAGGCAAAATAAAATGATTTTTCCATTTGTGTAAATGTTATATTCTGCTGGGCCACAGTGCCACCTAAAGGCTATGGTGCAAAAAAGCAGGAAAGGAAACATTCTTTACAAAGGGCTCTGATCTCAGACTAGTTCTGCCACAAAACTGGAAGTAGTTACAGTAGTAAAAGCCTTGCACAGAAAAGTTTTTAGCTGACCCTGAGCAGCATTTCTCTTGGCTCCATAAAACTTTGCTCAGAAAAATGTTGCATCAGAAAGACTAAGGTTATTAGGTGATCTACTAAGACTCTCAGCTGTTTTCAAGTGATTTGGAAGGAGGAAGTTTGAGAAATGCTTCTCTGAACTATTTGGGTTACATCCAATGGTGGCTTTGCATTAATGGAAAGTACTTCTGCTTGCACTAGGAGCGACTCCTAAGGGTTGGGGAACTTTCCAAAACAATATGGAATATACTTGAGGGAACTAGATTAGATGCTGAGGAATTGATGAAAATCAGATGCCCAGATGTGTTTTCTGCTAGCACAAAGATCCCATTGGATGCAAACTCTTTGTTTCGAGCAATTGTCTGCATTTTTTACCATTCTGATCTTTTGTATTGACAGACCACCTCGTCAGCTTAACTCCTGCATACAGATTCTGTATAGGAGAGGACAGAGAGATATATCCTCAGTTGCTTTACTTCAGTGTTGAATGCCTTAACCCTGGAGATTTGCCAAAGTCTGAACAACTTTCACAAGCACTGTACGAGTTTTCTCTTAGCTTTGGCATTTCACTGTCAGGGTTAAGCTTCCAAAGCTTGCTCCAAGGCATAGAACATTATACAGTCTACAGTGAAAAGGCAGAGTTAGTGCTTATGTGTCTAATGTATAAGTGAATAAATTATGCAATAATTCTTTCCATCAGCCTTATCTTTTCTTATGCAGGAGCCATTATGTAAACCTGCCTATCTTTCATGTTGCTATCTTTAGTTTCCCAGAAGCATTCCTGTTTCCCTGGACTAAAGTTTCTAGAAAACATTTCATGCTGGTATTAAGCATTGGTTTTATAGCATCATAAAAGAGCACAATGCTTTGCTCAATTAAAAGATAAACCTACTGCAGTAATGTCTTGACTACAGATGGTTTCACCATATAGCCTTTAAATACACAAGGCTACCTTACATACCTTAGTTAGTTGACACTAAATAAATAAATAAATGACACAGACATAGATAAATCATTTATACTTTGAAGAAAACGTATATCAAATTAACAGACTCAGGAGATACTGGTGTGACCTTGAGCAAGTCTAGATGTGGCTGGCTGGGGCACGCTGAGAGTTGGAAGTCTTTTTTCTGTTTAAACATGCTTAGATTATGTCCACTCTTCCTCTTGGAAATTCAGGGTGTTGGTACTTGGCTTTTCCTCTGTCCATAATGTCCACACAGCAACTCTGGGAAGTAAGCTGAGAGATGATGACAGGACAAAGGTTACTCAGTGAGCCACATAGCTGAGTGGGGCGTGGAACCCAACTATTCCTGGGGGGGGGGGGGGGTTCCAACACTTTTAATACTATACTATCCAGGTTTTCTTTCCATTTTAGATGCTGTTTTGCAATAATGCCAATGGCTCTCAAATCCTCAGGTTTTATCTCTGCTTAAAAGTAATATTTTAATATGTGGGTCAATTAATGGCCTTCCTTAAAATCTCTTTTCCTACCTCAGCTGTTGCTCCTTGATATTTTTTCCTCCTCTCTTTTCTACTCTTGACTTCCAGATTGACTCACAGTGTCTCCAAGATTATGAATGAACATCTCCTGACCCTCAGAATGGTTTAGCCCACTGGATACTATTTAGGGCTTCTTTTGAACCCAGTGTCGTGCAGTTCCACACTCATTACAGGCACCGCCTTAACAAGTACATTTGATGAAGTGAATGATCCTTTCCATTATCTAGCACTCCTGGCATGATATCAAAATCATTTGCTCCTAAGGGAAATCTAGATATGTTCAGTGCCTTGCATTACAAATTACATTTGGTAAGATTTAGTAGAGAACACATACAGATGTCCACATTTACACATAGAAGAAAATGAAACATTGACTATCTTTAATTGCTTCTTCAAGTAATACTACTGGCTGCAGTCAGATATAATGCCAAACCATCATTCAGCACTGCATGAGTGAGCTTGGAAAAACTCATACAATCCCTTTTGCCCATACCCACCTGTTGGATTTCTTGCTGTCCAAACCAGGTTTGAGGCAAACCATAGTTTGTCTCAGTGTCTGTACAAACTATAATTTGCTCAGTCTTGTAAACTAAGACAGATAAACAAGATCATTTTTTTATTTTCTGTGCTGGTTTATGGGGACATGCAAATCATAGTTTGGTCTTTGAGACAGGATTGTATACAAAGAGAGGCAGAAGAGGAGGAAGGACAGAGGCTCTTTGGGATCTATTCATAAATCATGGTTTGATTTTACTATATCTCAACCTGTTTGAAGCATTTATACCCTGTTCAGCCAGCAAAGTTCCCAGTGTCTTCCAGCTCACTAAAAACAAGGCAGTCCCTGCCCTTAGGTTTAAAAGACATGACACAAAATGGAAAGGGAAAGGGAGAAAACAGAAAGTCATGTGCTATGCCCAGCCGTAGGCTTTCTTTTTAGAACTTACAAAAGGAGGTTGTGTGCCTAGCAGATAAATTACTAGCAAAGTTTCCTTGAAATCTGCCAAGGATTTGCAAAAAAAGTGATTTTGGACCCTTTCTAGTTCCTTGCTATTAGAAAATCTCCAGATTTATGCACTATAACTTTGTATTGGCAAGACTTTTGCCTTGTACACCTAAATGACTGGCAAGAGAGAGCAAGGTGGTTTATAATTCAGGAGGCTGTTCAAGGATTGAGCACGGGCAGTTGTCTTTGGCTTGTTTCTCTTTAGTTGCAATGCCCAAGATCCTGAAAAAGTAAAAGCTAGGCCAAGCTAAATATATCAGTCCACCTGCTCAATTACATTTGAGTGCAAAATCACTTATGTTGCTTCTTTTTCATACCAAATATCAGCACTTTTGATTTCTTGCTATTAATCACTAAGTCATTTTCCTTTCAATAAGCGCTAACTTTCTCAGTAGCCTCCGCAAACCAACCTGTGTTACAGACATCAGCATCATATCATCTGCATACAGGAAGATGTTCATTGATTTATCCAAAGCCTATGTTATATGAAGGGCTTGACTATGAAGTGTAGAAACATCATTAATACAGCAGTTAAAGAGGAATAGCACAAGAATACATAACTGAAAAACTCATTTAATTGTGGGGATCTCATTTGTTAAAGCTTGATTTACCCCCTTTCTAGCCTTTAATGTCAGTATAGAGGCTCTTTATAAGAAAAGGCAGTCTCTGATCACTGTTTGTTTTAGTTGTTTTTTTTCCAGAGAAGATGTCTATTTATTGAATCAAAGTTGGCACTTAAATTGATAAATGTGGTAAAAAAGTGTCTGCCCTTTGTGGTGTATTTAGATACCAAATAAGATAAAACAGTTATCAATAACAGACTTTCCTTGTTTAAAGCCAGCCTGTTCTTCTGCTAAAATAACATTTTGCTCAGTCTACTCCTCTAGCTTTTGGTATAGAAATCTGGCAAAGATCTTTGTGGGAATATCAATTAAACTAATGGGTCCATAGCTTCTGGGGTCTCTACAATTACCTTTTTTTAAATAGAGAGAAATTATGCTTCGTTTCCATCCATTAGGTATGCAATCTATATTATGTGAGTAAAGAGGCCTGCAAGGACAATAGAAAGATTTCTGGAGGCAAGAAATCTTCACGTGGGGCTTTATTGTTCCTTAGCAGTAAAATAAGGGCCTTTAGTTCCTGCTTTAAGATTAAAAGCCATTTTGAGAGTGCATCAATATTCAAAAGATTATTTTCAGCATTTTTTTCTTTCCCCATTTGTCTTATCCTTGAATAATTCAAAATAGAGATCTTCCCAAAGTTTGGCAGAGGCAGGAATCTCCGCACAGTGATTATCTATTCTGAGTCTAGCTGAAACCATACACCAGAAATCTTGCTGGGTTTCTAATTCTAGCTGCCTCTTCCAGTTCCGCCCAGCTTTTTGCATAATACAGTAGTTAGCTTTCTTATCTATAATTAATTTCTTGTCATTTCACCTGAGCTTGTGCATGAGTGTATGTGTTCCACTATTGGAAGAATCGTGGGCCACCTTTTCCTTGATTCTCTATATTCTGCATTAAACCAGGGACATTTTATATTCCTTGGATCATTTCTGTTAACACAAGTTATTAACCAGGGTTTCATTTGTGAGGATATTACCTGATATGCAAACATAACACATTCAGTGTTCACATCAAGGGCACAGATCAAATTTCCCAGCACTGGCCAGTTAAATTCTGGGCTATAAAATGTGCTTGTAGTAAGGTGTCGTCTAGCATCAAGACCCCCATCTGTGTGTCAACTCACTTTCCATATCAACTCATTTTATCAGCCTTTTCCAGTTGGTTAATATGTTGACTTTGTTCCATGTCAAAACATGTCAGTTAATCTACAAAGGGGGTTAATACACTTAAGTTTGATCTTATAGGGTGGATATCTATCTTAGGCTGTATAAGTGCACTGAACTGCTTATTACATCCCAGTCCCCCATCATCCAGGTGTCTCATAGCTTGCCATACTGCTTGAATCAACACACTTCTTATGCATAGATACAGTGCAGTCACTTTTGGCTTGGTTTAAGCCTGGTAAATTATCTGTACTCCTTCTCTTTAAATTACTAATAGGGATCTGAGCTTGCTTACTATTACCTGCAACCATGACTAGTGACAGCTCCTCCTATTTTTGATTTCCACCTACATCACGCAACTTTATTTCCTTTAGGTAGTCTCTCAATAAATCTAGACTTTACAAGATCTCTGGCTGTACGAACTCAGGCAAGGCCTGAAAAGAATTCAGGAGAGACTTCTCCTCTGTGATGAATGCAATATTTTCATTTTTAGTTTGCTGTGGCTCTACTTCTGGGATTATTTTGGTCCTTGTTTTACCTCAATTCTCTATCTGAGTAGGGACTTGGTTGTGGACATAAGACCAGTTTAAATCAGTAAGATTTTCGGTATGTTTCCTGATAACTCCCTTATTATCACTACTTTTCCTAACTGGAACATAAAATAAAGAAGCCAGAGGGGATTGATTTTCAAAAAATCTTGCTAAAACTCAACTAGCTACTAAGAATTCCTCCTGTGCTCTGTAAATAAAACTAGCTGTGGCCTAGACACTAAAAGTAACAACACCACATGCTCTTACGCCATCAATAATACAAACATTCAATTTTCATAATATTGTTAAAGTATAAAACTCCTGACAGAACTCTATTGACAATATGCAAACTAACTGAAAAAGAAAACTCCAAAGTTTGGGGTTCACAAAAACCAACTTATAAGGAACCATCACCAAGTTCCAATTAGCTCTTAATAATAAATCCAACACTGACTCTGATGAGTGAGAGGCATCATCCAGCTTAATACAGGGATCATCATCCTCCTACTTTACCTTTGCTTATGAAGAACATCTTATTTATTTATTTATTTAAAATTTTTCTATTATCATCCCATCGCAGATGTTTCGAGATGGTTTACAAGACATTAGATCTTCCCATGGATCTTGCCACCATTCCAGATCCTGCTCATAGACACATTGCTCAAAATAAGATCTGCTTCCTTGACCCACTGTTGAGAATAGCCTTTGCTCAACCCTTTGCTCTTTTTCCTTTTTTTCTTTTTCTCATACTCCTTCTGAGATGACTTAATAGGGTTAGCTTTTGTGGATCCATCCAGCAGGTCAAACAGCCTCTGGAAATCCTTTCTCCAACAACTCTGACATTTTTCTCCTACTTTTTAGATTTTTTAATGTTTTTACTTTTTTCTTGTTTCTTATAAACTCCATTTTGCCCTTTATTATAACCTTTAGAATGATCCTTGAAAGTTTATCCCCTCATTTAACAGTTCTATTTGTGCTTTCTTATCATCACTTCTTTTTCCATGCTGATTCCTCATCTGCAATTTAAAGCTTTCTGTCAGAATAGTTAACAATCTGTTACTTTCTGCCAAAAAGTTTTTGATGAGGACAAGTTCTTTAGATTTCATGATAAACTGTCCTTCTATGCAAGGATGTTCATTCCCAACATCTTCTGTTTGCCAGGAGACTGAGTTATAGTTCTTCCTTGAAGTATTGACTATGTGCTTGATAGGCTGGTTCTGCAATGATTCATCCTGGTATCTACTTTAATTACTTGCTCTGAATCATCTTCCTGCTGTGATGCCAGTATGAAAGTGTGGATCTTGGCAAGTGCCAGCTTGGACACCGTATCAGGATCAGGGCCTGAGTGACCCTGCAAGTGCCTGCAGAATCAGGAACACCTTTGCAGGCACTTGCAAGAAACAGCTGAGGAACAATTATGCAGTGTAACTGGAGGCCCTGGGGACCAACATAAAAGGCTTCCTGGCACTGCTGTTCTTTGCCACAGCAACACAAGTTGACTTGGTTACTCCCTTCTGCTCTGGCCCTCTGCATCACTATGCCTTGAACCTCGCTCCTGCCTTGTTCCTGTTTGTTGCCACTTGTTCCAGTTTGTCCCCACAGTGCTGCAGCCCACTCTTGTCTATCCCTGTGTCCTTCCACCTCCACCACCAATATGTGACTGCTTCCCTGGTATCAGGCTACTGGACTGTTTCTG
Source organism: Varanus komodoensis (assembly GCF_004798865.1). Taxonomy (NCBI): domain Eukaryota; kingdom Metazoa; phylum Chordata; class Lepidosauria; order Squamata; family Varanidae; genus Varanus; species Varanus komodoensis. Next base: position 35,394,551 of record NW_025335268.1, on the reverse strand, counting down.
GACAGTGCTCTCTCTTGTACTATATCAGACTGCCCACTGCCTTGTTTCTGACCCTGGACTGTTGACACACTTCCAGTCAGCCCAGCCTCCCACCAGCACCCTGGTCCTGGTGTTTTGCCTGCCCTAGCCCATCACCCACATCCCAGCCCTTACTCATCTGGTTTGTGTAGGCATTGTAGATCTGGACTCCTGTATGGCACCTTTCAAGTCCACCAACCAGTCCAGCATAGTAAATTCAGGCAAGGAGCCATCCTGAATGGACTTACACAGTTCACTCATCTTCCCTCCTTCCTGCTTCAAATACAGAGTAATTTTAATTTGGCTCTACCAAGATCCTGGGGAATGAATCTGTGAGCAAGGAATAAGGCTTTCTTGTAAATGCCATGCTTCCGATTTTAGCACGGTCTGGTATCGCTTCACTGCTTAATTAAGGAAGTTCATCTGTTTTCTAATTCTTACATTCCACATCTGCCCCAGCCAGCCTGGCAGACTCCTTCAACCAAAAAGATAAAAAGCAAGGCTAAAAGTAACTCTGATTAAAAAATACATTAGCTAAAAAATAATAAATACTCCTTGTAAAAGAGAGTAAGATAATGATTACATAAGCAAATCACACCGTACCCTAATTGAGTCCCAGGAGATTCTCTGAGGGGCGAGAAGGTTGATGGTGAGGAATGTTTGTTTACTTCTCTTGTTTTCTCTCCCAGTCCTCAAATTTGGTATAGCATCAGCTTTTATCTTCCATCTCCTTGGTGTTTCTAGTTGCCTGAGTGATAATTAGCATATGACAGCCATTTTATGGTTGTTTTCTTTTCAAGGAGGGAGGCAGGGAAGGGGATAGATTGGACGCAGAGCTGCTCCATTCTGGGCCTTTTAGCAGTGCTTCTTCCTAGAAAAATTGCCAGCTCTAAAGTGTTTAGGACTGTACTCATAGCTATTACATCATCTTCTGGGCAAGACAGGGCTCTTTCCAGAACATTTGTGAAGTGCACTAGTAACACTGTGTTGCAACCCCTCTACAACTGCCCCCCACCCACAAACTGCACAGCAGCTGCTGTTCCTGCCTTTCCTGAGCTAGTTCTGTAGACAACTAGAGAATTTTCAGTCGCTATGGCTGTCAATCCAGTTTCTTTATTAAATGACCTTGAACTTACAAATTTTCTGTGGGCGTTTAGCTTTATTATCAAACCACGATCCCTGCACTGCCATCAGTCATTTTTCACAGGCATGTTGGCTGCCATTCTTCACATAATCATGCTTGCAGACACATGGGGCTACAGTGTGGTGAAGAAGCATATGGTGTGAACTAACAGCACACGGGAAATTTCTGCAAAGAATCCAAATTACAGCAGATTTATTTCCAGATAGCTTGAAACCTTCAATGGGTACCATTCCCCCAACTTCAGAGCCCAAAAATGAGCCATGCTTTTTCTCTTTCACAAAGCATGGATTGACATCTCTAAGGTATTTTAGTTTTAGGGGTTCATATGGCATAAAATGTCAAATCACATCTGAGGATCTGAGCCAAAAAACAATTGGGAACATCTGTATATGCTTGATATTCTGATACATTCAAATACAAATTAATTCTGAATAGATGTCATTAATTAGCCTGTATCCTCCAGCCACCAGAGAATATACAGTCCAGGCCCTCCTGCCACCTGGTAATTATTAAATTGTATTTATTTTGGTAAGCATTACAATTGAAAGTAGTCCAGAATGACTTGAGTATCAATTATCTCATATGAAGAGATAATTACTACTTTGTGCATTTAGAGGTGTTTGTATCTATGTACCAACTACCCTTGGTGCATAACTTAATACTGTGATCTGGATAATATAGTTGGGATTTCCTAGATGTAAGATCTCTAGCAGCATTAGGTTTCATACTAGAATCTTAATTCACATGATGCATGCTAAATCACTTTTTTATAGCACATATTTTCACTTAATGAGTTTAATAAGCAATGTGGCGCAGTATTCTACATCGTTGGAATGGCTTGAATTCAAAGGGGTATAAAAGTAATATATATTCCAAATTAATGCCTGCATAAGTCCCTCTGGCAGGAACTCAGAATAAAAGCAAGATAATAAGACAAATGGAAGAAGATAGTGAATCATCCCCTTAGGGTGAGTGATAGGAAGCACTGCAATCGGAGGAAAGGATTTTGGCACAAAAACTTATTAAAGTGTTTCCATTTATGCTGCCTACAAGCACCTTCCCTTCCCTCTCCCACTTTTTTATTTTTGCATTTTACATTCTTATCAACAAGTGGGGCCTGCAACAAGAGGTTCTGTAACTTCAGGCCCCAAGCATCATTTCTGCGGCCCAGTATAAATCTGTGATATGGGCCACCTGCCAAACACATACCGCAATCTCATACCATGCAAACAATCTCCCTAAACGTTTAAAGTATGTAGAAATATTTTCTACATATCTACCAGAGGCTTATCTACCATTCCCTAAATACAATGGTATAGGTTAGGGTTATAAGAAGCATGTTAGCTTTTAAGGTGATTCTAGACTAAGTTGCTTTTGCCACAACAAATCATCCTGAGCCAAATTATTATGGAGTGGTGTCTCTCTCTCACCTGCTATTCCTCTCTCTTGCTGCTCAGTGAGATTGCAGTTCTTAAGGCAGCATTTTGGGCATAAAGGCCTGACTCTTACGGTCAAATCTTTCTGTCCAGTTTAACCATATACAGTGGTACCTCAGCTCACGAATGCCTCAGTTCATGACCAAATCAGGTTGCGAACAAAAATTTCATAAAAATTTTGACTCAGGTCACGAACTCTGCATTGGGTGGCAGCCATGATTGTGGCCATCTCCCCTGCCCCCAGCACGGTTGCAGCCATCTCTCCACTCGGGGAGGGGGAAGATGGCCGAGATCACACCCGTCTTTCCTGCATGAGCATGCCCGTGATTGTACCCGGCTTTCCTGCATAAGTGCAACTGCAATCTTTTTATTTTATTTTATTATTTAAACTACAATCTTGGCATCTCCTCCCCAAGCATGATCATGCCCATCTCCCCCCGAGTGTGCTCACGTTTGCGCCCGTCTCTCCCCCCCCCCCCCCCCCCCCCCCCCTCGCCCCTCCCCCCCCCCCCCCCGGGCGCGCCCGTGATCATGCCCGTCTCTTCCCCCCAGCACACTGGGATGACAGGCGTGTGCAGAGATGACGGGCACAATCGCAGTTGTGATGCGGGGGATGAGGAGATGGTCACCCTCATGCTCGGGGTGGCAGGGAGATGGCTGCAATCTTTGTTTTTCTTTGTCACTTTGCTTCACATTTTTCTGATTAAAAAAATAGTTACAGAATGGATTAACCTTATTTACATTGAACCTTATGGGGAAATTTAACTTGGCTCATGACCAATTTGGGTCACGACTATTGTCCTGGAACGGATTAAGTTCGTGAGCCAAGGTACCACTGTAGGTGTGCATCTAGGGAAGGACCTGGACTAGCAACTTGCCATTTTGTTCTAGCGCTACTTTTCATTGTCTTCAGAAATCTCACAAGATCTGAGGGATGGGAAGACTGCATGGCTCCATGCAGTACTCAGTCAAGAATCTGCCTGGTCTACAGTAAAGGTACCTGGGCTACTCCAAATGCACCCAGTCTACTGCAAAGGGAACCAGTATACCTCAAAAGTGGGAGAAGATGGCAACTGAGCATAGAACAGCTGGGACCACAGCTGGGAACTGTGGTCAGGGACTTGAACAAGGGAACTCAGGGACTTGAACAAGAATTTCCCAAACAATGCTGGACTGGAGTTGAAAAGGCTGGACATTCAGAACAAGTATTTCTATCTGGATGTGAACTTGAACACAATAGGCTGCTTCCTGAAAATCATTGTGGGAAACACTGGAGGCATCAAGAGCAGGGTGCTGCTCTCCATGGTGACAGCTGTTCCTTTCTGCAACTTCCTGGGTGTCTTCATCATGTACTATGCAAACAGCTGGAGTCAGCATTGCCTAGGAGGGGAGACCAAGCCATCCTCAGTGGATCACGAAGGAACCTGAACAGTGATTTCTTAGTGTATAAAAACTGTAGATACTATCTGGACTTCAAAAAGAACTGGACCCTAACCTCACTGACATCCATGGGACCAACGAGCATGAAGTAGGCAGCAGCTGCAGCAATGGACAGGAGTAAGTAGTGAAGTAGCTACGTTTGCTTGATGGCATGAAACTATTTAGAATAGGCAAAACCATAGGGGATTGTGAGGAGATCCAAAGTGATCTCATTAAGCTGTGGAAATGTGCATTGAAATGGTAAAGTGGCTCAATATAAGTGTAAAGTAATGCATGCTGGGACTAAAAATTCCAATTACAAGTACATGCTGATGGGATCAGAACTAGCTGTGACAAAGCAAGAAAGGTATCCAGAGGCAGTAGTGAACAACTCAGTGAAAATGTTGGCCCGTTGAGTGGCCACAGTGAAAAAGACTAACTCCTCCAGAATAGGGCAATGAAAATTATCGAGGGGCTGAAATATCTCCCTTCTGAGGAGATGCTGTAAAAACTGGGATTGTTCAGCTTAGAAAAAAGGTGAGTAAGGGGAAACATGATAGGGGTATTTAAAATTGTGTATGGAGTAGAACAATCTCCCTTCTCATAACACTCAAACCCTAGGTCAATCTGTGAAACTGGTTGGGGGAAGGTTTAGGATAGACAAGACAAAGTAATTCTTCACAGAATATATAGTTAAGTTATGGAATTCACTGCTGTGGGAAGTAGTGATGACCACTAATCTAGATGGCTTTAAAAAGGGACTGGACAAGTTCAAAGAAGTAGAGACTATCTGTGCCTACCAGCATTACTGGCTATGTGCTACCTCCTTCACTAGAAGTGGCACTCTTGTATACATCAGCTGCTGAGGTGCTTGGGCAGGGAGAAGTTTGCACTCATTCTGCTTAAGCAAAGCTATGGGCAGCTGTTTTGTCACCATGTGTATGGAATACTGGACTGGATATATAGTCCATATATGCCCGCCCGCCCCTTGAGATCTGCAGAAGAGGCCCTTCTCCGGGAACCCTCCGTGAAGGAAATTAGGAGGGTGAGTACTCGGAGGAGGGCTTTCTCTGCGGTGGCGCCCAATCTATGGAATGCGCTCCCCAGAGAGGT
>NW_025335268.1:35344017-35389321 GCF_004798865.1 Varanus komodoensis | reverse complement strand
GCATAGAAGTCTCCTAAATAAATAAATAAAATAAATAAATAAAATAGATGGACAGTGACTTTTTATGTTCTTTTGATAACAATTTATATACAGGGAAGTAAGTTCCTCATGGATATCACATATAGCCTCAGTGGTTCCCCTTCACGGTAATGGGGTTATAGCCAACACAGGGAACCACAGGACTTCTTGACTGCAGTGAAGCATATTCTTCCCCTCTCCCTGCCACCCATACAATATAATTGGGGTAGCTTGCCACTCCTAAGAGGACTTGACCTGTTCTGGGTTCCAGACTGTCAGCTATCCCCTTATCAAAGACAGTTTAAAATGCAAGGGGCTCAAGCTGGCCAATTTACTCTGCTCTTCCCCTGGGATTTTTAGTTTTTCTCTTGCTTTTAAATTAGATAGGGTTTGTGCTTTTTTGCTTGTTTTGCCATTTTAAAAATTGTTTTATATTTCTGAATATTCTCTGGGATCTACCCAAACACACTGATACTTCCCCTCTTGTTTCTCAGTGGCCCCATTTTAGTTTTAATGTTTTCAGTACTAACTTAAGTCCACTATTTAAGGGATTGAATGGATCAAAAATAGGAGAAGTTACAGATCTAATTTATATACAGTCATGTCATTTGTTTCTGGTGTGGTTTCACTGTGCTATAATATTACTCTGGTGTTTTAAATGCATTGTACTCCTGTACTTTAGCATACAGGCATCTGCTGAACTTGCTTATGAGTGTTTGCCCTCATGCTGGACATTTGTAGCTCCACTCACCATTTTTGATTCCTAATCCATGCTGACCTGAATTGTGAAAATGCACTCTAGAAGCACAGGGATAGACTGATTTATTGGTGCTGAGTATATGACTTTGCTTCAGTGTAAACTATCCAAACATGAGGGGTGGGGGACAGATCAATAAGCCTTGTTGCAGACTTTTAAATAGCCACTTGCTTATTTGCAAGGCATGACTAAGAGATTGCCTCCAGACAAAGTTGCGTTTATAAATGGGAATAGTTCAGTTTTTCTCTTTTTAGACCATAAATTTGTCCCAAATTATTACTACTGGTATATGTGGGTGGGGTTGCAAAACTTTTTTAGTTTTTGGTAGCTAGTGGAATTATTAACAAAGTGACTTTTTTGCTAGTATACATTATAAAGAACAAAAAGTAAGAAAACCTCCATTAGTTCTATGCATTTAGAATTTAGATCAAAGAATAGTAGAGTTGGAAGGGGCCAAGAAGGTCATTGGGTTCAATTTATACCATCCCAATTAAATGACTGTCCAGTTTCTTTTTGAATGTCTCTAGTGTAGGAGAGCCCATGACTTCTCTAGACAACCGGTTCCACTGTCATACTGTTCTGACAGCTACAATTTTTTTCCAGATATCTAGCCTGAAACTGGGTTGTAGCAATTTGAGCTGATTATTCCATGACCTAATTCTGGTATGAGTGAGAAGACACTGTTGGGGAAATCCAAATAAATCTTTATAGAGAGAGGTTCCTTATATGTACTTTTGTGATATAAAATCAAACCAGCAGTACCCCTGCTCCTCTTACCCAGAAAGAACCAGAATTCCAAGCCAGGCTCCCTTTTTGTTCCTTGAAGTGTTAGAATCATAGAATAGTTAGTTGGAAGAGGCTATGAAGGCCATTGAGTCCAATCCCCTGCTGTTGAAGGACACCATGTTACACCCTCCCACTCAGATCCCAGTCATCTGTTCCTTTAAGAGACTGGGACTCTCCACTCACCTAAGGAAGCTGCTACATTTAGTTGCAAAAGTTAATCCTCTGCAGAATGTGTCTCCCAAGGAAAGTTAATTGTGACCATTCTTCTTCTAGTAGCATCAAGCTGCCAGTCTGGCTTTTCTAGCAGTATTGCAATCACTCTCATTTACATGTTTAAACTCAAACTCAAGACCTGTAAAGATTCATGTACCTTACTGATTGTCATGTCAATATTCTGTAATCATCAATAGTTGCTGAACAATTGTCTCATGTCCCCTCTGCAGATCTCTGACATTGTTTTGGGTATGAATACATTATGTGCCCATTATCTTCTCTGCTCTGTTCCTGTGATTATGACTAGAAGTCTATAAAACACTCTGTATATGTGCTAGAAACTTGTAGGTGGTGGGCATGCATCTACCCAACAGCACTATTTATGAAGGTTTGTCTCTGCAGAGGGATTTCCTGGGTGTTTTCACTAATAAAACTGCTGAGGTTCATAACATAAACATCTCCCTGTGGATCTAAGCATGCATGGGCTCTTAATCATGGACTTTCTCACACTATCTTGTCCTTCCTCTTCTGCAATGCTCTTAGCTGTTCCAGTTCCACTGCTCTGTCTAAAAACTCTTCATTTTCAGTCATTTCCTTGAGGGTGAACACTTGCTGCTCTAGTGCTCTCACCTTTTCCTCTAGCAGGGCTACTAACTTGCACTTGTAACACATGAAGGCCATGTTGACCCCAGGTAGGCAAACAAACATTGAACAGATGTTGCCCGTCACCACTACTGTGAAGTCTTCTCAGTCTATTCTTTCTGTCCCTTTTTGATTCTAGCTTGCGGGGCCTGTTGGAGCAACCAGTGCTTCCCCACCTTCTTTAGGCCAGTCACTGACTCTTAAGTTAATTGTGAGGATAAAGAGGTAGAAGAGGATGACTCCATGAGCTGCTTTGTGTTCCTTGCAAGAGAAGGAAAGACAGAATAGAAATATTATATTCAGTCAATCAATCTGAACACTTCCAACCTGATTTTATACTTTACTCAGGTGGAAGACCTAGCATAACATTTCCAGCAGTTGCACAGTGAGGAACATGCCCCCACCTGATCTGAAGCTCAGAGCCAGTTCCACCTCCTGCACTGTATTTGTGTGTGGCAGCCCATAACTGGTAACAGGAGTGGGGGGAGATCTACACCAAGCATTTTTATCAGCATTGCAATGTCCAATTCACTGATGTGTCGTGATACTCACCCCAATCGGGTTTTTTTTTTTTTTTTTTTTTTTGGCCACTTTCTGCCATTGCAACCCAGATCTCTCCAGACCAATTATCTCATAACTTTTTAAAAATCATATTGCAGGTTTTCTGCAGTGTATGTGTGTCAATGTATGTGAAACTTGTGGTACTGTTCTGGAGGTGAAAAGTGTGGCTTCAGTAGGCTGATGAAGAAAAATTAATGTCCTATCAGGACTTTGGCAACCACCAACAGTGGTTGCTTTCCTACCTCTCTCCCCAACCTCATCACTCTCACCACCTTGCCTCTCTTTCTTTTCCTGACTTGCAAAGCAATGTTGCTTACTCCTCCTTTGCAAAAACAAAGTTTGCAACTCTTCCAGATTTTCTCCTTGATCCTCTTGCCTCAATAAACAACTAGCTGAACTGTATATCTACTCACAAATAAATTACAATATTTGCAATGGCCACAAGCAAATCACATTGACTTCAGTGGAGCTAACTCATGGGAAAGTGAACACACAAGAGGAGCTGCACTTGCAGGCTTTCAGGTGGAGGAGAATTGGGGTGCTTGCTTATTTCACTGGCTTTACCCCATGGAGCATGAAAGAACAGTTCTAAGCAGCAGTGTCCTTCTCCTTCATGATTTTTTATGAGGAGCAAGAAAGAACTTTCTCTCTCTCTCTTTTTAGTCTCAATTTCCTTGCTTGTTCATACTTACACATAGGTTTTTTAAAGAGCCATCTCCTTGAACACATTACCTCCCCAACTTCTCCAAGTCTTCTTGCAATTGCATTCATGCATAATACAAGATCACAATGGAAACTATGCTGAATTCATTAACATGTGCTAATAATAAATACTGAGGCCGTACTCCCTCATAAACAGAAGGGCTTCTAGTGTAGAGCTTTCCTAGGCCCCATTATAGGAGGGAGGGAGCAAATGGAAGTATAAACCTGGATGAATTTAATATTGGCCACCGCTGGTTTCATCTTGAGATGAATTTGGTAGGGGCACCAAAGTATTATCAGACAACCCACCTGTTGTCCAATTGTGCCTTTCTGGACTGCATACCAGGAGCCTTAGTGGGGAAGTATAAGTCATGGGCTCATACCATGGTGCTTATTGCTAACATGAGCCCATTCTCTGGAGTATGGTAGGCTTGCAACCGCATGCTGGGCTGGGTCCTCATGTCACACATTCAAATATCCCTTGAGGGGATTCCCCACATGAAGGAATGGGAATATTACTCCCACTCCACACTTGCAAATGGATCAAGCCCAATGAATGAATGCTATCAGCCCACCTTGTCGCCAAGCGTACTGGAGCTTCAATCAATTGGTTGAAGGGTGTCCTCTAATCATAACTTGTTGCCTTTGCTGGACAACTGCTCTGCAGCTTATATAGTTCTTGTTGGTCAGATGAAATGCCAGGATGCCCAATAATACCCTCACTTTGTGTCTGCACAAAGTGCCACATGGTCTTGTTCATCTTCCTCCTGGCCACATCCACCTTGGCTGAGATTGTAGTGCAGTATTTCTTTCTTTTTATAAAACACCTGTCATTTTGAGGCATTATATAGTACGAAGCAAACCACTTTTGGAAAAAAAAAGTGAATTTGGTTTACTCTATATACTAAAACAGGCATCTTATGCATGTATTTTAGTGCCAAATATATTTATGTGGAAGTGATTCCTACTGGGTTCAATCAGATTAACTCACAAGTAATTGTGCTTATGCTTGTAGCCCTCATATGTCTGTTACTATAGTAATGAAACCATCTATAAATAAGCTAAGAAAACAAGTACTGTAGTTAATTTTACCACCACTAGGGCTGATGTTGAGTAATGGCAAAACAATTTCAAATTTACTTAATTATTTGTAAATTCCCCTACTTCACCCCTGCCAATTTAAAATGAACCCCAAAATTCAAATCACTGAAGCTTTCACCCAATATCTTTTTATCTCTTATATCCTCTTTCTATTTTTAAAAAATCTGACATATTTTAGATCAAGTATGTTAAACATTTCTTGTGCTAAAAAGAAATATATTTCAGTTCATAGCATTTAGTTCATGTGAAGCTAATGCTCCATAGTATATGACTTTCTAAATAATATTAAGATGTAAATTGGAACTGCTGCCTTACATTTCCTCTCACATACTTTCCTTCCCTTTGCTCTTGAAGCAGGGCTGCAATAAAATCAATATAATGAAAATATACTACCTTATTAGCATATTAAAAGAATCTGTGACTAACCGAGTGAGTATGAGCCCATATTTGAGAAAAGCCACAGCATTTCAAAAATCACAAAGTAAATTATGCAGTGAATTTCCATCTTTTATTATGGTGACGTCACTCAGGTTTAACTATGGGAAGGGTGCCATAATTTTACAGTTGGAATATTCAGCTGTAAGATTATTCTATGGCTCCTGTGAGAACACAAGTAAACCCATGTTGGATCAGGCCAACAGTACATCTTGTCATACAGTAGCCACCCAGCAAATTATCAATAGTGCACATTTTTTCTTTTTTTGTTGTTATATCCCTCTAATCTATGTAAATATTAAGAAACATTTGACAGACCTTGATGAGGTTAAATCTACTTAATTGCAATGCATCCTATACCAGTGCTTCTAACATTTCCATGCTTACCCAATAATATTTTTTTCTTGTTTGCACGGGTACCGTGGAAAGCTACGCAAATTCATATTATTTGCCCGTACTTTATTCTACTTCATCTTAAGGTTATTATCATCTGGCACAGTATAAAATATTCTTTTGCATAGGCAATGCCACATGTATTCCATCACTGCTTCCCAAATTGTAGCTTCTTGTTATTCAGGACTGTATCCAATGCTAATGGAAGATATCCTTTAATAAAGTTCCAGTAATTCCTCTCTCCTCCGGTCTGCTCCAGCAGGCTGTGAGGTCTGCTGGAACAGATCTGGGGGTTGAAGAGTAGGCTACAGATAGGTGGAGGATCATCTCTTTCCCTGTTTTGTTGGCTCTCTTGCATCAGTAAAGCAGTCACCATTGGATATAACCCTCAATGCTGAGGCCATTCTCAAACACTTGTGATTGATACTTAAATAACTACCTGAAAAAGGAGTCACATTATGTTATCACATGCTTCCAATTGCCCTTTCCCTTCTCCCCTTTCTCGTTCATTCTCAAATTGAGAATGCAAACTCCTCAAGGCAGGGATCTATTAAGTATGCACAAAATAATACTTAACATTGTATAACAAATGTTGACCTGCATTATCTACTTGTATCCTTATAACAGTCCTGAAAGAGAATTCAGTATTATTACCCCTGTATTATTACAGATGAGAAGGCCTGAGTCGAGAGAAAGGGGTTTGCATAAGACTACCTAGTCGGTTCACAGCAGAGGTAAGGTTCATATCAGGCATTTCCTCATTCATAGCTCAGTCTTAGCCACTCTGCTAATGTAGTGCTAATGTGCATCAGTAGTACTTAATGAATAATAAATCATAATAAGAGCAAACTTTGCGCTCCCATCAAATTGCAAGAATAGAGAAAGCATCACTAAAATAACAGGTGTAGTGATGACTAAGGGAAAAGGGTATTGTTCATTTGTACTATTGCATTATTGTGTTGGACTTTTCAGTTACATGATGGAGCGGTCTATCACTAGGCTTGTAAGAGGTATACATCTAAGGACACAATCATATACACAGTTACTTGGGAATAAGTGCTGTTAAACTTAGAGAAGGCATATCTTTTTTCAAATTACTTTTGCTCTTTGATTTAAAATTTTATGCTTTATCTTTGTTTTCTGCTTTTGAGCTTTGAAAAAGCACCTTAAAAACATAACATACAAAATAATAACCATAGATATTGTTGGAATTGCCCTAATAAAAGTTGTAAGTTTTATACTTTAAAATACAGCAAGCTTTGCCTGTTGCCTTTCACCCCTTCCCAATCTGGAGGGTTTTTTTTCCATTCAGGTTCTTTCTATGGGAAAAGGAGACGATCCCCAGAATATGCAATGATTCACCTGCTGGCAAATAGCTCTCAAATATAGAGGGATGATACAGTGCAGCTAGTTTGAATAACCAAATACTGGGCCAGCTCATCATTGTCTTTCTTCGATTTCCTATCTCAGACTGTAAAAAGCAAGCTTTGAAGCATGTTAAATTCTGTGAATTCTGATTTTTTTAACTGTCACTCAAGATCTTCATGCATCATGATGTTTTTCCAATGTTTCCCTGATGACTTCTCAGTGTTTCTTTGTGTGCTTCATGCGCCCCTATATTGTCTTGCATATTGCCTATTCAAAGTCTACCTCCCCTTCCCTGCAAAAGCATACATGACACCAACTTCATAAAACACTCTGCACATGTTCTGTTTCCTTTTATCCACTGCCTTGTATCCTTCAGAGCTGTTGTAATTTAGAGATTCCTGTTGCTGTAAATAAACTATAGCGTGCTTGATTATACACTTCTATTGAATCTGAGTATTCATTCCAAACAGGTCTGAATGCTGACAATGCACAGGGATACTTTCATTATTCTCTTTTATAATTTCACTCATTACTATGGGGTTGTCATGCCTGAGAAAGGAAGGGGATTGAAATTTCCATCCTAGCATGCTGTTGATTGCCCCCATACTTACTTTGGATCAAAAAAAAGGACAGAACTTATCTTATGTACTTACTATACCAGGTAGCTTGAGGCTATATGGCATTCAGATGGAGACATGCAGCACCAACTTTATCTGAAATTCTTTATCATATGCTATTGGAATCAAGATAAATAAGCAGCCTGTGAAAGCACTATGGCAGTGGAACAAGCTGGCAAAAGAAGTTGTGTTTTCTTCCACACTAGAGTCTTTGAAGAAGCAATTGCACAATTTGTTGATTGGCATGGTGTAACTGACATCCTGCACTAGCAGGCAGTTGGACTTGATGGCCTTCAAGGCTCCTTCTGAGTCAACTATTCTGAGATTCTGAGCTACAAGTGTAGACTGCTAACCCTGTATTCCAAACACATGTATTAGAAGTTTAAAAAGCAGCTTCCTAGGTGGAAGAAGTAGGAATCTGAGCAGGGAAGCCTCATGAAAGGCTAACTGGCTACAGAAAATTGATGAAACTGTTCCACAAGCCATTATTAATATTTGGGTCACATATGCACTATGACAACAAAGCCTCCATGTACTTGCACTAACACATGGAGGCTGTTTACCAAGCAGATCAGTGCTATTCTCATGGGCAGCCTCCAGGGTAATGTCAGAAATCCTCCAGAAGATGCAACAGTCAAGTAGAACAGCCTCCCTCCAACCTGGTGGCCTTCAGAGGCATTTGGACCACAACTCCCAGAATTCCCATCCAGCAGGGCCATTGACTGGGAATTCTGGGTGTTGCAGTCCAAACATGTCTGGAAGGTACAAGATTGAGGAAGGCTGAGGTAGAGACTTTACAGGCTAGCCTTCCTCAACCTGATGCCCCCCTGATGGTTTGGACCACAATTCCCAGCATTCTTATAGACTGGCTTTGCTGAGTAGAACTAATATTGATATGCAAAGGTTTTAATAGCACTGCCATGTGGAGATTCCTGTTTGTGATAATCACATCACCAGTGTGGTAAGACCTTTTGTTTAGCATTTATACAGCATAATGCATTTTTACCTTGGGCTGAGTATATGACCTACCAAGCTGCTTTTTGTAGCACTGCTTGGCCTTTTAATTTTAACTGTTAACTGCCTCAAAACTATTATTTGATTGTGTTATATTTAAGTCTACATCCTTCTGTTTGGAATTGATGGCTAAGAATTCTTATTTTTCTTGTGGAATGTAGACAATTTCATAAACAAATTAATAAATTTAATAAATAAATTCATTGTTAATTTTATTTGTTTATGCTACAACACATTTTAATTCAGAATTTTTATTGGAAGTTGGCCTATCAACCAAATGCATTGTAAAAATATAATAAATAATACCTGGTGTGAATAAGTCTTGCAATCTAAAGGGAATTAGGGAAGCTGAACTGCGTGTCTACTCTGAAGTATCTGAGATTATTTTTGATGGCCTTACTAACAAGTAAATTACACTGAATTTAATTACATGAGCTAACTCATGGGAGTAAAGGTTGCAGAGATGGCTGTACTTGCTTGCGTTTGGGTGGAGGGAATGTTAGCAGCAGCAAATGATACAATCCGAATTAACCTCTACCACCACCCAATAAAAGTGCTTCCGGATAGGAACTTGCTGCTGAGAAATGGCATTATGCTGAAATACTGCCAAACCAATCTTACATAATACTCCCCCCTACACACACACAAACGAAAATGGTGAGGGAAGCTGTAAAGTTTTTCCAGGATATCTCGTGGGCGGCTTCACTTCCGTGAAAGATCAGGTTCGGGGGAACTGGCACAGGATACCTTGTACAATATGCGTGTATAGAGGAATAAAGAGGGACTTGGCTATGCTTCCTAAAATGAAGCGCACTGCAACCGCAATATGTTCAGCTAAACCTTGCCCCCCCTCAAGTGGGAGGGGGCACGGGGGTGGGGCATCGCAACCTGTGAACTGGTATATTCCTTCCAGTGTAGAGTTATGTTGTGCTTCCATGGCAATGCATTTGGAAGGCTCCACCCACTCGTGAAAGAGTTTAAAGCGGTACGTAGGAGAGCGTGCAGTGACAGCTCTGCGTACGAGTCAGACGACAACGCAACAGGAGAGGACAGGAATAAAACCCTCATGCAGAGAAGCCCCTAAACAGCCGCAAAGGAAATTGCATGACAATTGGCAAAGAGTGTATAGGAGTGTATAGTGTCTGTGTTTGACAGGGGTGATATTTGATGGCACTGAGTGGAAAGAAGAAAATAAGAATGGGGAGAAAGAAAAGAAGCGTAAATACAAATTGCCTCACCTAAGCCATCGATTCAGTCCAAGTGAAGCTAGTATATAAATGAAAATCGGGTATTTTAGTTGCAAGCTGTAAGATGCAAGTTTATGAGAGAAGCGTATAATCGTCATTATTAATTGTAATATAATACTGTATCACTGTAACTCCATTACGGATGAATTACAAATGTACTCCGACTTCTTTTTCTCCTTCCAACTATTCAATTTCCCCGTGTTCTTCTCTACCTCAGACTTCATCGCCCTGTGAATGTATATTAGCAGTCAACAGTAGCGGGCGAGGAAAGGGGGCAAACTACTTTGTACTTCTGGGACTTGGAGTCTTGTTCCTTTTCCTCCTGCGCTAACCTCACTTCCCCTTATCGAAGGAGTTCTTTTTTATATATATATATGTATCCATTGTTAGTATGCGCGGAAAAAGCTACGGACTACATTTCCCAGAAGGCTTCGAGAGGGAGAGTAAATGGTTAGGGAGGCGCGGCCAAGGGAGGAAAGGGGAGTTGGAGCCTTTGCTGAGGTGGGCTGGTATTGGAGGGTGGAGGAATCTCTTCCCTTGCGCGCAGTGGTAGAGAGCCTGGAGAAAAGGGGGAGCGGTGGTTAGAAGGAGGAAGAGGAGCAGGCACAGCGGCAGCAAAGGCGGTGGTTCTCGCTGCTACCGCTTGGGGTTGTGAGGAGACATTGCCGCCGGCTGCCGAGCAAAGCGGGCAGGAGAGCCTGCACGCCGGGAGACCGACACGACCTCCACTGTTGTGTGGTCTGGTGGAGAGAAGGACGAGGCAAGACAGCGAGAGAGAAAGAGAGAGAGATAGGGGGAAGGGGCGGAAAGATGAAATGAAACGAACAAAGGCTGGCCGCTGAGCCCGGGGAAGGGCTTGAGAGACGCTCAGGAAGGCTGGGCGGCCGCCCTTCTTTCCCTAACCAAGAAGAGCCGTGCGAGGCGGACACTCACGGCACAGTTACTGCGGTCGCCGCTGCCTTCCAAGCGCCTGGCAATGAAACCAAAAGGCAAATCCCGAGGTGGTGGTGGTGGCGGCGGCGGCGGCGGCGGCTGGTGCTCCGTTTGCCGCCGGTCTCACTGATTCTGATCTCAGCCACTGAACGGTTTGAGGTCTCATCCCCCTTCATAACTGAAGAGGTGTAATCCTAAGTGTCTCTGTCTCTTCCGCAAAAGACGAGGTGGCAGAAGAAGAAACAGCAGAGCGCGTCTATTTTATAACCGTCTTCCTTCTTCTCCTCACCAGCAACCTCCATCGCCCTCATCTGCTTTTGAACGGGGGCGCGTTGATATTGGAAGCAGAGAGGGAGAAGCTGGTGGTGTGCGCTGTTTCTGCTGCGATCGTCGTTGGTTCAGATCATTTCTTCTCCATACACTGCCTTTGGCGATGCGAACGAAACGGTGGCTGCTTTTGCTTTGCCTGGCTGCTGGAGATAAGTCTGGGTAAAGTGGAAGGGAAAAGTCGTGTGCTGCTACTCCTTTCATCGACTTCTCTTTTCCTGTTCAGCTGGAAGGCAACATTCGAATTAAGTGTTGTAGGACTGTTTGGGGTTCACTTGTTTGAAGGAGGGGCGAAGGATTCTGTGGGATGCCAACTGATACCTCTGGACCGGGTGGGAGATGGAACCTGGATATCTCCAGGATCTGAATAATTCCTGCCGTTCAACTATTATGAGTTGCATAGAGAAACTCCATTGTTGACTTGGTCAAACGTCTGAAAGCCTAATCTGTAAGAGTACCAGAAGGAAGAAGAGTATGAGGAGCAGTGGGAATCTATAATATATGGTTTTGGAAATAGTTTCCTTACATCTGTCTTGCCCTGAAATCAATTTACTTTTCTGAAATAAAGCATCAATAGGTTATTTTGAAGATTGGCTTAGAATATGCCAAATATCCTCTTTTTCCAGGGATAAATACTGACCACATTTACTTCATGATTGGAAAACCTCTCCTATAGCAAGAAAATATAGGAAGTGATGCACAAACTAATATAAAAGCAACAAGAATACTCTGAATACAGAAGCTATAGTAAATTGAATAGTATGGATTGTTTCACAACTGTTGGCCTAGGATCTAGAGTTTCATGTTTGGAAGAATTAATTGGAATTTTTGAGGTATAAAATGAACTATATTAAAGTTTCTTAATAAATGTTTGTGGCAGAAATCTATTCAGTTACAGAACTGCTTGCCTCAAATCTTGAACAAAACATCCTTAAAGATGGGGATGTGAAATGAAAACTGAGCACCTCATTAAAGAAAGGCACAATGCTTCAAAATCCTTTAAAAAATTGTGATTAATTTACAGTTGATTTATATTTTAACTTTTCTAGTTCCTATTTTGCTGTATGATTATGCACTTCTAAAGAACTATTTTGGATTATTTTTATTCTGTATTCCATATTGTGGAGAAAAGAAGTCTATTTAACACTTTTGGAATGTCAGCTTTGGGGTTTCCATGGTTAACTGGGTATTTTATAATGCCCCAATAAACTTAGTTTAATTAAATAACCAACACTGGCTTCTGAAAAATACCTTATCAAGAATTGTTTTGGGGAGGTGTTCCCCTCCTTATTCTCCCTTGATGACTCCTGGAGGTGGTGGTGGAGGACCCATGAAAGACTGTGAATACAGTCAGATCAGCACTCACAGCTCCTCTTCTCCCATGGAGTCTCCGCATAAGAAAAAGAAAACAACTTCCAAAAGAAAATGGGAGGTTTTCCCTGGAAGAAACAAATTCTTTTGCAATGGAAGGATCATGATGGCCCGCCAGACTGGAGTCTTCTACCTAACACTTGTCCTTATCTTGGTTACCAGTGGACTCTTCTTTGCATTTGAGTAAGTGGCATTAAAGATTTCATTTCTTTACCTTTCCATAATGGTATCCTTTTTGTAAGTTATCAGTTATCAGCTTCTTAGGTAGATTTGTAGATATGAGTTACAGTTTAGTGTGTTAATCCTGTAAAGTTTTCCGGTATGTTGAGAACCTTGAGGTTGAATAATCTAGTTTTCACTTCAGTTGCATTTTAAAATAGAAACTATTACTACACCTGTGCTGTACGTAGTATACCTTGAGCTATATATCAAGGAGAAGACTAGTTATTCGTGTCTCTTTTATTTCTCAAGAAGTATAATTTGATAATACCTTCCTTGCATAGTTTGAACCAGGTGAACACAAGAAAATATTCTGAATTTCACTGATTTTTTAAAAGGAAAAACATGTTGAGACAAGGTTAATAACTTTTAAGAATATTATTTTGTCAATTCAAACCGTTGAAATGGGGAATTAGTTGTTTATGCTTCAGATTTAAACAGCAACAGTATACACACATTTTCCTCTTGACCTGATCAGGAATCAAAGTGTATATGTATGAGCCTATTAGCTTGCCAGTGGATTTAGTCCATGAAACATTGGTACTTGCACCTTATTGCATGATTTGTTCAGTATGTTGCTTCTTAGTGTTTGCATGGATGTTAGCACCTTATCTAAGAGGTGAAGAATTCTCTGTGATGGGACTAAACAAATATTTCACAACGTCCCTCTTCACTGCTTTCCTGTTCTCCTCTTCTCTGTTGTTAGATCCCCTTTCCCTTGAAGGAAGTTTTGTTTTGTGTAAATTTTCCTGTTCATCATAAATACGTTATTTCCCTTTTGGAGGGATGCAGGTGATTGTTTCTGACCTTGCACAACCTTGGCTACTCTGACCCACCCACAAGGTCTCCCTTCTCGCCACTCCAACAACCAATCCCTAGGAATGCGACTATATACATGTGTTTTGTTTTCACTTGTTTAAAAAATGAATGGGAAGATAACTGTAAATAAAGAGTTGTGTAATGGCAAATAAAGAGTTGTGTAATGTGCTAGCAAGTGATAAATGTGACAAGGAGTGCCAGTCCGCATGCTTTTATGTTTCCTCTGTCAAGCTTGTTTATTCTGTGATTTCTTAAATTTGTGTTTATGGAAAGCTTAACTAGGTTACACTGTGTAAACCTCTATACTGTGTTTCTAAATTTACTGTTAAGTATATTAATATGTATGTGAGAAGCAATTAAAATTTAGAAGTAGACTTTCTTATATACAGCAGTAGGTTACTTGGGCCTATTTACAAGGAAACAACGTTAATTGATACTTCCTTAAAACAATTATTTGATAACTAGCATAGTAGATAGGATGACATGAACTGAGATATGCATTGGAGTTAGAGAGAGGAATTCTTTCATAGGTTGAAAATATTTTGACAGCAAAACGTATTGGTTTATCTGAGATAAAATGCTCATGTGGGTCTTTTGAATCCTTATTTCATTTAAATGCATGCTTAGCTTCAGTAAAGTCAAGTAGTAAGTGATTAAAACTGCAATCCTAAGCACACTTACTGAAGAGTAAGCCACACTGGAAACAGTAGGATGAACTTCTGAGTAAATACACATCACATTGCACTGTAAATATATTTTGCTTGTGAACAAGTTTTCCTACAATAACAGGTTTTTAATGAAGTCACTTTAGACATGGGTCTTTTACATGATCCCTTATCCATGGATAAAAACAGTGCCATTTAATTTCTGATTCATTGTAAGGGGTGAACCAGAAGCTGGAACGATTGTAAAAGATTTGGGGCAAAATTAGATTCTCTTCTTTTCAGTAAGTCACCGTGCGAACAGAGCACAAGGTATCATCTTCTGGGATGCACAAATCCACATGATCTGTGGATAATAGTAGAGTCACAAATTATATGCTGACAAAATGGTTTGGTAATGTATATTCATATATTGTACAGCCATGACCAGTCTAGGTACTTTGCTATGAATATCAATAATATAGATCTGATGGTACCTGCATTCTTGGATGCATATGTGTGATTTTTTGGTGCATCTGTACATTAAAAATAGTGTATCATATAGCCCTGGATATCCTCATCCATATTGATGGCATTATCAAGAGGCTGTATCAGTTCATCGCCAAGTAGGGGGTCAACATACCCAATATTTTCAGCATTCTTTTATTCCTCTTTCTTCCTTCTTTCCTTCTTTTCGGCTTAACATTTAAGCATACTTGTTTTATTTAAAGTATAGTACTTGGTATGCTAAGATTTCTAAGCAGTTTACATAAAGATCTGTAATATACAATATACAAATATGGAAAAGCAATAATAAGTACATTACAAAACCAGTAAATTAGAGCAGTGTGATTAAATCAGGGAAAGTCTGAGACTGTAATCAGGTGCATCTTCAAGAAGTATCTAAAGCTCAATTCAGTTTCGCCTTCTCAGACCATGGGAGAGCTTTTCACAGGGTGGGTGCCACAACTGAGAAGGCTGATTTATCTACTTGATTTGATGACACTGTCGCTCAAGGGATGACCAATAAACCCTCCTTGGAAGGGTCAGTTTGGTATGTATGGAGGCATACAGTTGAAAAGATACCTTGGTCTGAGTTGTCTAGGGCTTTGAATGTCAGCAGCAAAACCCTGACCATGATTCAGTGGCTAACAGGCAACCAGAGCATATCTTTTAAAACAGCTGGTGCAATATATGGATAGCTCCTATGTGCATCTACTGCATTCTACATATACATGTTTTGAGAGAGAATAACTGAAGCATAAGTTACCTTATGTACCATCATTTGTTTTAATCTGAGGATTATTTTTTGTGAAATGCAAAATGAAACAAAATATTGTGCATCTCTCTTAGGAGGAACTCTAGTTTTGAATCTTTTCTTTGATGTAGGAGGCTTAATAAAATTTTAAAAATCACCCCATAGCCATTTGACGTAACTTGATGGCTTATTTGATTTGAATTAAACTAAAATTTAATTAAAAGTCTTATCAAAATACAACAGAAATAGTTCATTTCAATATCTATTCTACTTATTTTTGCAAATCTTCTTGGCTTTCAGTATATTTATGGTGTCCTGTTTGCTATAGTCAGAAATGTCTTGCCACAGTCATACAAATGCACATGCATACTTTTGAGAGAGTTGTGGATACTTTCAAAAATGTTTCTTATGGTAGGTATGGCCATTATAGTCCAGCAGACAAAGAGCTTCAGCCTCTTCTTTTTGTGAAGAGGAGAGTAACACTAAAATTGTTTACATCAGCTATCTAAATTTTTTGCAGGTCAAAGGGGAATGCCTTCCTCTGGGCACTTGGAATCCTACAAGTTTGGTGGGTTATGGGAAGCCACATTGGATGATGCTGTGTTATGATATAGCACTTTAAAAGTTGTAATGTGGGAGTTAGAATAATTTTGCTATAAAATGGTTTATATTATCACCTGCTGTCTAAATCTCCTGTCAAGCAAAGTAAGGATTCTCTACCAAGCATCTTTTTTTTTTTTTTAAGACATTATTAAATGGCTACTAGAAAAATGACCTGTTGAATTCTCTCTCAATTCTGGAACAAATATATTTTCACCCCACCCCAAGCTATGATACATTTACATGTTCTATTATGCTGTAGATTTGCTATTTTCTAAGTGAATTCTTCACTGTAGTTCTTGTTCAGTATGGCATAGTATGAAAAATATTATACTAATCCAATTTATATTTGAATGATATGGACAGGAATATTGGCTATTATCTAGTAGTTATAGGGAATGAATGGGAGAGACAGGTGCATGTGTAGAGAACAGGGGTAGACAGATTTTGGCTTATGGGATTTCCTTTTGGTTTTTTGTCAGGGTTCCCAAGTCCACCGCCCATAAGTTACACAGTGGTGGTGGGGGTAAGTGGTGCCCATCACAAAAAGACATTTTGGAAGCACAGCCAGCCATGAAATGGCACTGTCATCCCATGATGAGTGATACATTGGACTGGACTGGCTCAATTTTTGCACAGTTTACCACAGATCAAATATTTTAACAGCAAACCCTAAAAATAAATACAGAAAGACCTGATTAGACTAATGAATTTTTTCTTTGTAAAACCATTACTGTTCTATGGAAAAATATTATTACTGGTCCAAAATTCACATTAACCCTGTTTTTATATGAAGCTCTCCCCACACTTTGTCCAAGGAAAAGTATATGTTTTTAATAGTGGAAAACAAAACAAGCAAAAAGAATGAAATACATTTCTTTACTAGAAAAAAATGAAGTTCACATAGAAGTAGATGGAGAACTCTTATACTGCATTTTTTCTTCAAGTTTGTAGTATCTTCAGGCCCATGTAATGCACATACCAGAATAATGTACTTTCACTGTCTTACCATAAGTAATGCAGCTCAAAACATCTGCATGACTTTCACACTTGTTCACAACTTTAACTTTCTCTTATTTTAAATATTTGTTTGTTTTTGTGTTTACAAGCTGTCATACAGCTCAAATGTTTGTCACACGCCACAAACTAGGCGGTGTGTGGCAATAAAATCACAGCCAACAGTTAATATCATTAAAATAAGCAATTAATAGCAATACTAACATAGACCAGCTGAGGAGACAACTAAATAGTCCTTAAAATACACTAAAATGTAGACATCTAAAAAGACATTATTACAATCAGTTATTAAAATTATTAAAATGAGTGGAAAAGAAATAAGTTTTTTCCTGATGCTGAAATGAGCAAAGCTGGCACCAGGAGAACTTACGTATCTGGGAGCCTGTTTCTCAGGTGGGGGGCAGCCACCAAAAAGGCCCTTATTCTATTTACCACCCTTCTCACCTCTTTGAGGGATGTCACAAACCACCACTTGCATGCTAAGGGAGACATCCTGCTTGTCAACTGCACATCTCTGTATTTTTCTTTTATTGATGTCCTCAGGACTTCCACTTTCTAAGAAAGAGAAAGTATTTTTAGAGGACAAATAATAAAGCTGGAGAATGGGGCTATTCAATGTATTGCTGAATTATTCCAAAGACCTCAAGCTGCTAGCAGAGACTAACTGCACAAGAAACTCAACTCTGGCGAGCCAGAGAAGGCTGAACTCATCATGAACCTGTAAAAATATAGTTCCTTTGTCTTCTCACTCCAGCCCTCCCCATGGTGAATAGCCACAACTACTGCTGCTGTCACTAGAACCATGCGCAACTGTTACTTGTCTTGCTGCCTCCTTGCTACCTAAAATAAGCTTGTCTAGTGACAGGCAGGTGCACTGCCCTTGCTTTCTACTACTCCTGAACAGGTCTAAAGGTTAGTGGCAGGAGTGTAAGACTCATTTTTTGGCAAGCAGATCTGGCCAGTCCTCGTGACAGAGTATTTAAGATTATATTTTCTCATAATTAGCTACAAATACACCTGGATCTTACCCTAAAAAGAATGATAGCAGTGTCTGTGCCCATCTGTAGGGCCACAGTTCTGTACACATTCACTTGGAAGTAAATTCCAGCAAATCAGGCATCAAAAGCGCCCGATTTATTTATTTATTTCTACACTTCCCAAAGAAAACAAACATAATCTTAGCTTTCCCCATCCACTTTGAAGTTTAGCCATCTAAAATTAGGTTCTAGGATCCTTTTCTGTCAAGAATGCAAAAGGAGGGGGACTCATTGGTCAATAGTAAAGTGGAAAAGGAGTGAGGGAGAAGCAAGTGGCAGAAAGCAGTTGCTGTTTGTGATTCCAATGTGGAAACTTATTACAAAAATAACACAAGCCAAGGAAGATTGCTTTAATGCCTTGACAAGGTATATTTCATCACTATGGAAAGTGCCAGGCTGAACTGTCTGAAAAAAAGACCAAACTACTCTGTTAAAAATTGTCAGGAGGCAGTCCAGTTTCCATGACACAGCAACCAAGAGCACTGTCAACATTATAGTACCTTCCTTTAGTATATAAAAAAGGAGCAGAGAGAAATCTTATTCAGTTCATCCACCCACACCCAAAAGATCTGGTGCAGGAGTACCAGCATAGTTGTGGTAGACTTCTATGGTAGAGATGGAAAGGAGATTATGGAGGGGAAGCTAGAGTGGGTACATGTGCGGCCTAGCACCTAGAGTGGGAAAAGAAATATCATTATTGATGAGGAGTTCGCCAATGAATTGTTACTTGAAGTTTTTGTTGCAGGAGACAGATACAGAGCTGTCTTTCTCCCTGCTCATTAGCTGCTCCTGCTCTCCTTCCTCTTTCCACATCCCCACGCTTCCACAGTGTCTTGTAATGAGCAAGAAGATGTGATTTCCTGGAGAGCAATTATTTGCTGTGGGAGGCAGAGCCAAGATGAACCCTCCAAATCAACTGGGAGAGACCCTGAGATCTACTGCTATCAGGTAGAGAGTCCTTGGAGGCAGCATCAGTGATCTAGTGTTTGAAAGACTGTACTTCTGGAACTTGGAGGGAGTTGAGTAGCAGTTTGTCCCAGTAACCAACATGTGGCTGTAGAACCCAAGAAATTCTCATACAGTTGCCTAATCCCCAGTTTCAGTTCTGTCTGAGTCTTGGAACCAGTGGTGCTGAAGTGGAAAGCAGCTGTGTTATCTCCTGATTCCCAGATGTCAGGAACAGAGGTGCAGTATAAGACCTAATTGGAGGCATTTGCTACACTCATAACAGGAGAAGCAGACCTAACTACAGACATTTTCTGAAAACCTAGTAAGGGTCTAAAATTCCTTCTAAGGCAGTTTAACTGGTAGTATACTCTAGTATGCTGTCCTTGCCCCCTGTGTCAAAAGGCAGGTTCTAAATGTATTAAATTAGAAATGTACATTTGAAAGTACAGTGATCTAACAGTGCAGATGCAACCATGAAGCAATATGTGATTAGTCAATTTTCTAAGAAATCATATGTGATTCCCACTGTTCATGCCTGGAATGCATATAAGTGCAAGTTTTCATGAGTATTGTTAAACTAGTATTTTAAATCGTTTCCATATTACATGATTAAAATTAAGTGGGGAAGTGTCAGGCAAAGAGTTGGCTGTTTCAGCCTTAAGCATATGCTACGTAGGCATATCTTGTTTAGCTATATTAGTCATGTAAAACCAAATATAGCTAAACTTGTTTTGAACAATTGCTTCTGGGACATTTAACCTCTGCCCTAGTAAGGTAAATTCTACCCTGACCAGTAGAAAAGCAACTTATTAAGTTTCTCCATGTGTACCTGGTTTATCTTGTGGCCATGCCCATTCTTGTCCACAGGCAAAATAAAGAGCTATTTTTAAAAGGGAAGAAGGCAAGACACCTTCCTCAGTGAGAAACTGCAAGGAAGCAACATCTTGCAAAAGTAGAGTATTGCCACATCACCTCTCACTACTGCCAGAGAGCTGTACAAAGGTGGGGCATGTAGTCTTTGCTGTCGCATTTATTATATGTGAGTATATTGGACCTCTGATCTTTGGACTAGTCAGGATAGCCTGACTTTTAGGTTAACTCTTTACAAGGCAACTTACAAATAATATGTTAGAACAAACCACAGTGCCTGGCTTTAGACATAAGGAACTTTTCTTTACACCAAAGTAAAAAACATGCATTTTTAATCTCTTCTTGCATATGCAAAAGAGAGGCAGAGAAGAAGGAGGAGTAAGTTCCTTTATATCTGAACTGGGCCATAGAATTTGGTAATTTAAAAAATCTGTTTCCCATGCTTCCACCCGCAGTCAAGGAGTAGGAGTTATGGAGAAGGGTACATGATTCCAACAGAAAAAGAAGCAATCACCTTGTCATACAAAACTATGATGCAAGAGTTTTAAAATCCAGACCTTTCTTACTTGGGAACATCTTACCACATAATGTTGTAGAGACCAGGTGTCGTCAGGTCTAGGATGCTGCTTCCTCTGTTCAACTGTCCCCCAAAGCCAGAGCAGTCTGCTTTCCCCCTGAGCTCAGAGATTCTGAGTATTCTATTGGGATGACAAGTGGCCTGGGATGACAAGCGGCAAGGGGGCCGCTGCAGGAGAGGTGAGGGCCAGGGCTCGGTCGCCCACCACCACCGGGAAGACATGCCGGCGGGTGATTGTTGTTGGGGACTCCCTGCTGAGGGGCACTGAGGCGGCGGTGTGCTGCCTCAACTTGGAAACAAGGGAGGTTTGCTGCCTGCCGGGTGCATGCATCTGGCATGTGAAGGACAGATTGGAGCATCTTGTTCGCTCCGGGGGTCACCAGCCGCTCCTGGTGATCCATGTGGGCACAAACGACATGGCCAGGCAGGGTGTGGCCGGGATCTCCAGGGACTTCGAGGCCTTGCGGAAGAAACTCAGGGAACTAAAGGCCCAAGTGGCCTTCTCGTCGATCTTACTGGTCTGGGGATTTGGGCCAGGAAGGGACAGAAGGGTCTCCGAGGTGAATGATGGACTTAGGGTGTGGTGCCAGAAGGAACGCTTCGGGTTCCTTGACCACAGCACTCGGTTTCTTGCCAATAGACTTCTGGCAAGGGACGGGTTACACCTCATGAGGATGGGGAAAAGGTCCTTTGGAGATGCTCTAGCGAGCTTCGTCCGGAAGACTTTAAATTGAGCTGGGGGGGAGTTCAGGCCCCCCAGAAATGTGTCTGCACTGGACAAGTGTGGGGAGAGGATCAGGGCTCTGGGAACAGGGTTTTAGAGGTACTGCAGGGACTGACAGGACTCCTACAGAGAGGGACCAGGTATCAGGGAGGATGGGAGGAAGGAGGAGGCTGGGAACTCCAAGGAAAGGAAGCGATGGGAAGGAGTTGAGGTGCATGTACACCAATGCTAGGAGCATGGGTAATAAGCAGGAAGAGCTTGAAACTCTCCTGGGAATAGGAGGGTATGACCTGGTGGGATGAAAGGCAAGTCTGGAATGTGAGCAGAGAGAGGTATAACCCTTTTAGAAAGGACAGGAAGGGACAGGGGGTGGGGGCGTGGCTTTATATGTCAGGGAAGGGATAGGATGCAGTGAGACAGAATGCAGATGGGGATTGGGTAGAGGCAGTCTGGGTGAAACTTAGGGGTTTTGACAGGGAAAGAGACCTGACAGTGAGGGTATGTTGTCGCCCTTCAGGTCAACTTGAGACCCTGGTTGATGGCCTGACAGACCAGATTCTAAGGATATCTTGTGGGAGAGACACAGTAATTATGGGAGATTTCAATCTCCCGGATATTAGTTGGGAGACTCACTTGGCGGTGACAGCCAGGTTATGTCACTTCCTAGAAGCTATAGAGGGAGGGTTTTTCACACAGAGGGTCCGAGAGCCAATGAGCGGGGGATACATCCTTGACTTGGTCTTGACCAATAGAGAGGAGCTGATAGGTGAAGTACAGATTAGGGGAGCTCTGGGTGCAAGGATCACTCCATCCTTTGCTTTGAGATCAGGGGACTGGGGACGTGCAGCAGGTCGAGCACTAGAAGCTGGGACTTCAAGAGGACCAACTTTGGCCAACTGAAGGCCAGACTGGGGAAAGTCTCCTGGTATAGGTTACTGGAAGGTAAGTGAGTTGAGGAGGGGTGGATGGCACTCAAAAGGAAGATTTTGGAGGCACAAGCTTTGACGATACCTCTAGTTAGTAAGGTGGGGAGGCAGAGGAGAGTGCCGCCATGGATGTGAAAGGAGTTGGTTAGAGGGATTAGACGAAAGAGGAACCTCCGCAGGAAATGGGTACTGGAGCAAATAGACAAAAGGGAATACCGGGAGGAGGAGGCCCGTTGCAGAAGGATTCTTCGCAAGGCTAAGGCTGATTAGGAGCTGAGACTTGCCAAGAATATCAAGAGCAACAAAAAGGGCTTCTTTCAGCATGTAAATTGGAAGAGGAAGGGGAGACAAGTGCTGGGACCACTAAATAAGGAGGAAGGAGATCTAGTGACTGATATGAGGGAACAGGCAGAGATGCTAAATGAGTATTTGCCTCTGTGGTCTCCCCAAAGCAGGATGGGGGATATCCGCATAGGAGATTAGATGAGGCTGGGGACTTAGGGGCACAGATTAGAGTCACCCCCCTTGAAGTCGAGGGGCTGCTCAGGACATTGGACATTACAAAGGCGCCAGGCCCTGACGGGTTACACCTGAGAGTACTTAGAGAGTTGGCAAGGGGTTCTCTCAGGCCCGCTGGCCTACATTTTTGAGGCCTCGTGGAGAACGGGTGAAGTTCCAGAGGACTGGAGGGTGGCATCAGTGGTCCCAATTTTCAAAAAGGGTAGTAGAAGGGACATGGGGAATTATAGACCTGTTAGCCATACGTCCACTGTAGGAAAAACAATGGAAAGGCTCATAATAGAGAGAGATCTAGTGATGCTAGATAGGGAAGTGAGGCTGACAGCCACACAACACAGCTTCCGCAAAAGCAGGTCCTGCCAGACAAACCTTGTGGAATTCTATGACAAGGTTTCGAGATGGCTAGATGGAGGGGATGCAGTGGATGTGGTATACCTGGATTTCAGCAAGGCCTTTGACAAAGTGCCCCATGGTATCCTGGTGGAGAAACTGAGGAGTTTTGAGATACATCAAAGCACTGTCCGGTGGATTAGGGCATGGTTGAATGACCGAAAGCAGAGGGTAACCATTAGTGGGGAATCAGCGGGATGGCGGTCAGTGACAGGCGGGGTCCCCCAGGGCTCTGTCCTGGGGCCGATTCTGTTTAATCTTTTCATTAACGACATGGAGGAAGGGTGAACAGTCTGCTGATCAATTTCGCAGACGACACTAAAACTGGAGCAGTGGCCACAACTGAGGAGCAGGTACTCCAGATCCAAAAGGATCTCGACAGACTATGGAAGTGGGCAGGAGACAACAGAATGGCATTCAATGTGGATAAGTGCAAGGTCTTGCACTTGGGGCATAGGAATAGATGTCATAAGTACAGGTTAGGTGACAAGTGGCTGGAGAGCAGCACTTGTGAAAGGGACCTCGGGGTACTGGTTGACTGCAGGCTAAACATGAGTCAGCAGTGTGACGTGGTGGTCAAGAGGGCGAATGCCACCCTTGGTTGCATAGCCAGAAGTGTGGCTTCTAGATCGAGAAAGGTATTACTACCACTCTATATGACTCTGGTGCGCCCACAACTGGAGTATTGTACTCAGTTTTGGGCCCCTCATTACAGAAAGGATATAGCCAGGTTAGAGTCAGTGCAGCGTAGGGCCACAAGGTTGGTGGCCGGTTTGCAGGGGATCGGGTATGAGGCGAGACTGCGGAACTGGGTCTCTTCAGCCTGGAGAAGAGGACACTCAGAGGGGATATGTTGGCGACATACAGGTATGTGAGGGGATGTCACATGGAGATGGGTAGAGACCTGTTCTCCCCTGCAGAGGAAGGCAGGACGCACTCCAATGGAGCAAAGCTCAGGGAGCCAAGGTTCCATTTAGATGCCAGGAAGCACTTCCTGACAGTCAGGACCCCGAGGGTGGAATGGGCTTCCACGAGAGGTCGTTGAGGCCCCATCGGTGCGAGTGTTCAAGGATAGGCTGGACGTGCACATGGTGGGCATGTCGTGAGCGGAGCCGGCTGGTGCCGGAGGTCAGACTAGATGCCCTGGGAGACCCCTTCTGACTCACTCTGTTTCTATTTCTATTCCAGGATTCAGTGGTAAGATAATTTAGCCCATAGTGATTTATTAAAAATGGTGGTTACAAAACTTAAATGCAGTGCTATATTTTTAACACTGTAATTAGGGCATTCATTTAGATGTCATCATTGGTTTGTAACTCTGGCAAACTTGAAAAATGCTCTTGTTTTAATTTGTGCTTTTAACTAGTGTATTAATTATATAATTATATTTTATTATAGTTTCATAAAGTGAATGACCCTGGAATATATCTGTGTGAAGGGCAATATACAGATAGTATAAACAAGACAATAAGCAGAAGTGCAAAAAAGTATTTTGAGGAGCATGTTGATCATGTCATAAAGAATTCCCTATATCAGAAGCAGAAAACCCAGCTAGGGAGGCAGTTGGATCATTGGATAAAAATTGAATTCAAGGAGTACTAACAGAGGGCAATGAGATTGCAGAGAACTGAATAAGTTCTTCCTTTATCTTTACTGCAGAAGGTATAGGACGTGTACTTGTACCTAAACTGATGTTTTCGGAAAGAGAGTCTAAGTAAGGCAAATAATGGCGACAAAAGATGCAGTTCTCAACTTTATTTAAAAATTGAAAGTGAATAATCATGAGGCCCAGATGGTATCCATTTTAAAGTTCTTTAAAAACTTGGATGGAAAATCACTGATCTTCTAACAAAAGTATGTAAAATGTCTCAAAAATCAACCTCTGTGCCAGAGGACTGGAGGTTGACCAATGTAACACCAATTTTTAGAAGGGGATCCAGGAAGAATCCAGGAAAGCACAGATTAGTTCACTTCTGTTCTGGGTAAATTAGTTGAACGCATTAATAATGATCAAATTAGTAGTCTTATAAAATGACAAAAACTCCAGAAAGGATGGGAAAAGTTTGTTGCATTAGTGAAGTCCACTTGTGCAACATTGGATATTGTTGAAAATCAGTAAACTTTAGATTAGTTGTAGATTAAATTCTATTAATTTAATAAATAAATAAATAAATAGCAAAGTAGCCCTAAAAATGTTAATTAATAACTATGCTTGCGTGAGTGAAGCATTTCCTACCTTTTGCTAGGTCAAGTGTTCTTTAAAAATAGTAACTTTTTTCCCTTTTCTTACATTCCTGGTTCCAGGCTGATACTGTGCAGAGTACAGAAAGCAAATCTGTATTAGCTATGATTAAAATGTTCTACTAAGGTAAAACTATATATCATTTGTAATGTTTTGTGACTGAAAGAAATAGTTTGCAGCTAAATTTGTAACCCTTGGTGAATTCAAGTTGACATTTATATTCAGTATGAGAAATGGAAAAGTAAGGTAATGCCTTTTACAGCTTCACTGTTAATATATCTTCATTAATAATTAGAGTCATAATTCATACCTGCTAGATGTACTTTATGTTCTTACTTGAACATATTTGGAAAGTCAAGTCTTCCTAACAAAATTGGGTTGTTTTCTGTTACACAATTTATTTACCCAACAGAATATTTGTTCTCTACCATAATCTAACTGACAGTATATTGTGCCCTTTGTAAATTTTATAATACAATGGCTCAAGTCCATAACATTGTGCAACTAGGTTTGCAATATCCAGTAGTACCTCATAATGTTTTCACAATCAGCAAGCCCACCTCCTAAAACTGTCAGGAAATTGTTCTTTAAATATGGCAGATGTTGTTGGTCAAAGTGGTGAATAGAGAGCCTAGAAAATGCACTGGGCATATAGAAATGCTTAGTGTACCATTGCAGCAGTTTGGATTTATGCTACAGTTGTTAGGCTTTTTATACATTTAAGGTTGGTTGTCAAATTAACTGTAATTATATAAACAGTTGATCACAGACCTTACCAGATTTACGGTGTACTTGGCAGTGAGCCATCAGTGAACTACTGACACAGTTTTATCTTAACCAGTGCTTCTTGGAGGAATCCCCATTTCTCATAACAAAATGCTATATTTTTATGCATTGTCTTCTTTCAGAGGCTACTGCAAATTCTTTTGTGTATTAGAAGAAAGATTATTGTTTGCCAGAAAATCTAGTTAAGCGAACCATGTTTGATATATGTTAATCATTTTTAAGTATTCTTAGGATCTGGGGTGCAGGTTTCCCAGCTTTTTACATGTTAAGGTATGGACAGGCTTCCTAATTATGTAATACAGATACAGTGGTACCTTGGCTCACGAACTTAATCCATTCCACGACTCTGGTTGTGACCCAAATTGGTTGTGAGCCAAGTCAAATTTCCCCTTAAGGTTCAATGTAAATAAGGTTAATCTGTTCTGTAACTATTTTTTTTTTTAATCACAAAAATTTGAAGCAAAGTGACAAAGAACAACAAAGATCGTAGCTACCTCCCCCCCTCACAAGCACAATCGTGGCCATCTCCCCCGCACCCCGAGCACAAGCGCGGCCATCTTCCCTCCCCAAGCGCAATCGCGGTCGTGCAGGGAAGATGGATGTGATCGTGATTGTTACCCGATGCAGAGTTTGTGACCTGAAGCAAATTTTTCTGAAATTTCTGTTCTCCACCCGATTTGGTCACAAATTGAGGCATTTGCGAGCCGAGGTACCACTGTACAACACAATTGCAATTCTAATAACTTTTTCCAGTTGCCTACCTGATGTGGGCATGTTGGCACTAAAAAGTTGCTTTTGAGAGCCTTGGAAGGCTGTTTCCTTCAGAAATTTTGCAATATATGTTAATATCCTTTTCCTATCTGATGAAATATCCAAGGCTAAAATCTATTATACATGTTAGTTTGCTATTATGCTAAGCTGACTGAGCAGTAATGTTATCACAAATATATAGTACTTGTACAAATGGTAAAACTATACAACTATAGAGTTACAGATAGTTGCTCTAAAGTGCCTCTTGGACATCGGTGGAATGGCTGTCACTGGAGGTGGCATGGGGCTCCAGGAAAAAAAGGCAAACAAAAGCAGTCATAATCAGAGTATGAAGTGGGAGACAAGACAAGTTTCACCATAGAGAATCCTGAGATACTAGTTGGACGACTGGGCAAGGAAGGAGAGAGCAAGCCATGGTAAGTCCAGCTGTCAGTTGAGCACACTGGGCTGTCCCTGAAGAACTCACACAGCTGAGTTTATTTGTGAGGTTCCCACGTTATGCAAACTCTCCCAGTCTCTGAAGGTACAATTAAGCTAGACTGACTTTTGCTGTGAGCTACAGTGTATTTTGAAGGGCTATTTTTTCTTGGAAAAACCAGACATCAATAGAAAGTGGGTGCGGTAGTGGCAACTCTAGAGAGGAGGCCCAGCTCTCATGTTACTCAGATAGATTTGTCTGATTCTGAGGAGGTGGCAGAGAGTCAGAGTGGGGAGATACTTGACAGTTCCAAGATTATCTAGTGAAAATTCTCAGACAGAACATGGGAATCAACTTACTCTGGAAAAAGAGGGACCCATTTTAAATCTGAAGTGGGAGTTCCTTGACACTGACAGGAGATGACAGGTGAAGTGAGGGGACCAGTTAAGAAATGTCTGATATTCCTGTCATGTAGCCTTCAAGTAGCAAGAAACTCCTGAAAGTGGAGTCTGATATTTTTCTGAAAGGGAGGAAAGGAGTGGATGCTTCATTTCCATTCAGTTCTTCACATGGACAGATGAGTTTCCCACATCTTAAGGAACACACGGCTTTGATTTATACTGTACTTTAACTGGTTAAGCTGTAATAAAGGGATTGTGTCCCTAAGTTCTCTTGTAAGTCTGCTGCAAAGGAAAAGAGGAAGGGAGAGACTTGCTTACAACATAACTTCTACTGTAGCATTTTAAAATGTTGCTTTAAGGATCGTGAGGCCCATCCTGTTCATAGTGTTTTGGGATGAAGGTTCGTCAAGTTGGCACTGGAATGTGGATGATTAGACTTTGAGCTGATCTTTGCATTAAACTTTATCTTCTCATGATCAAAACTACCTTTCCTCTCCCTGCTTTTTCCATGCATAGGAAAGGAATTGCATGCATGCATGCATGCGCTCTCTCTCTCATAAGTGCACACATGCACGTGCACACAGAGAGAGAGTGAGCGAGTGAGCGAGCGGTGCTGCTGTAATCAACCTCACAGCATTTTTGACTGTGGCTAAAATAAATGCAGCAACAATCACCAAGCACTAGAAAATTAGATGCACTGGACTACTCTGCAAGGTTCTCATATGCTAATTTCTCTTAGTAAATTTAGTCAGTATTAAGGTGGTCCCTCAGTTACAGAGGAGTTCTGTTCCTGAGAATGTCCTTAAGTCAAATTTGTATGTACAGATAAGTCAGATCTCATATATAAAAAGTATATAAAACCCTTAAGAAACATTTCCATATACACT
The DNA here is from genome assembly GCF_004798865.1 of Varanus komodoensis. Lineage (NCBI taxonomy): Eukaryota > Metazoa > Chordata > Lepidosauria > Squamata > Varanidae > Varanus > Varanus komodoensis. The sequence goes on along the minus strand of NW_025335268.1, from coordinate 35,360,786 downwards.
AAAACATCTTAACCACAATACAGCATTTTAAGAATGATAATAATACAGTAAGAATAACAGTAAGTGCTGAATAGAGAGAATATATATGTATACAGCACAGTTCTTAAAACAGTTTATATAGACAGAAAAAATAGTAAAAAGATAATTAAAGGGTAACCCTTCTTGAGCTAACATTAAGTCTAATGTCAACTAGATGATGATAGAGATAGGACTGGAGTTGGAGAATCAGGGTTTCATTGTGCTGCTGAAAGGGGGCAGTTACTACTGGAGTCGTTTTCTAGTTCTGACATTGCTGATTGCTGGTGCTGCTTTCCCCCTCCCCTCCCCTCCCCTCCCCATTGTTTGCCTCTTTCCTCCTTCCTCCCTCTCCTGCAGCACCTGCTTGCCACTTGAGGATGAGGTGGGACTTCTGGGTTTGTGCATTCATCAGTACTGGTTGTTCATAACCCAGACATTTGTAACCCAAGAACTATACTGCCTGTATAAGAACATGGCACTTAACTTCCCTCAGGGGTGTTTATCTCACTTGTGTGTTCATGCTCTGTTGCCCAAGGTTCCTTGATGTTGGGCAGATTTCACAGCTGTCAGGTGTTCTGCTGGAGAGCTTTCTTCCCTATTGAAGCTGATGGATTCATTCATTTTAATGTGGAGGAGGAAAGCCCCACATTAAACTGGATATGAGGAGAAGGTCTCCCCCCAATACAGCAAAGGTCCTTGATATGAGGGGAGATTTTAACCCCTGTCCAGCTACTTTTTGGCAGAGGGGCATTTTTTCCACCTATGCAAGTAAATAAAGCAACTGCTCCACTAACTTGCAGAAGAGGTTGGGATTGGTAGGTACCTCATGTAAGGTGTTTAAAGAGAGGCAGTGTTTGAGTCTATAACTTTAACAAAGCATGGCAATGCAACTATAACTGTTCTCTAATGTCACTTCAGTTGTAGGGAGTTTTTTGTTTTGAAGTACCAGAACAGTCTGTTGGCGCAGTCTTGTGATTTGTAAAAATATCTTTGTTTTTCCTCATAGCTACTATAAAGACAAGTTTATATAATGAACCTGTTCCATAGAAGTCTTGCTTCTAATTTGTTTCTTGTGGTAAAAGGGGATTTTATGTTAACACTAGACCAAATTCATTTTTTTCTTCAGCTTGTCAGCCAATAGTTTATCCTTTTGGTAAAGTTTTAAATTCCTCTTCCTGATTACATAATCATAAATTTCCCTGTACTTTAAGCAGTTACCTCATATAACTACTTTGTAGAATGGATATTGTTTTGATCTAGACTTTATGGTCTGTGAATAGAAAAGCAGTAGAGGGAAGTTACTCATGCTGATTTCTAACTGCTGTTGTTGCTGCTTCCAGCCTCTAAAAATCTGCTGTGAAGGACAGAGGGCAGGGGTTGAAGAGTCAGCCAAAGTCATTTCCCTCTCTATTCCACCATTGGAAGGATAGGTTGAATTAAACTCTGCTTAGGAGATGCTCTAGCTGGTACAAGCAGTCCAACCCAATGTAAATTAAATTGTCATTCTCAGAAACTTCTAATATTCTTGTTCAATATTCTTATTTGCAGTTACCTTTATACTTTTAGAATAGAGACTCTTCAGTGTTTAAGGCAGAAGAGAAAAGTAAATAACAAAGTGGATGTTACAATGTTTTATGCTGGGATAACTTTGGCTATTTTAGGCTGCAAACTTAAACACACTTGGTAGGAACTAGATACTTCACTGAAGACATTGAGACATAGTCTGATTAAAGATGCATAGGGTTGCTTTGTTACATACCATGAGGAAGTATTTGTACTGTTCAGAGTTCATGCCTTGGGACAGTAGCAATACAATTTAAAGTAGATAGTTTGGATTTTCTTCTTTTTAGATGTAGTTATTTTCTTCAACAAATACTGATGGACACAGTTGTTTTAGGTATGCCAGTGGATAGGCTAATAAGAGAATAGTTTTGAATTCTGTTCTGTACTTCCAAGCTCTGTGACTGCAGACAACTCCCTTCTGCAGACAAATTGGATGGGGGCAGTATGTTTATAATGTTGCGTACAATTATAATTTAGAGATTGTAAATAGTTGAAACTGTAGAAGAGATGAGGGTAAATGTTTTCAAAATTTTATGTAGGCAAGAATTGGGTATGATTGGAAAGGAGCAGTAGCAGTTGTTTATGAAGAACTTCTATTCCCTGGCTACTGAAAACCTACCCAGACAGTATTTTTTCTTTCTAAACTTTGCAGTTTGAAAGAACTAAATTTTTTTCTCTTTGCAGAAAGGACCATGAAAGTTAAAAATGGAATGAGCATCCTATGATCTTGTGAAAACTGCTAAATTTTGGACTAAAGCATATATTTTATGTGGAGATGTCATTGCTCCCATTCAGAATCTAAAATTCACCTGGTTAGAGAATTATGCAAGAATATGCATTTAAACTCCTCTTGCATAAAGCACAAGTATTTCTTATTTGTATGCTGCGCTAGGTGACTTCAGGATATGCTATGTATTTCACTTAAACTGATTGGCCCCATGATGTTACACATATGTTTGTTCAGTTATAAAATTCACTGTGTTCCTTGGAGTGCAGTTACAGGTAAGCATAGATAGAAATGCCACTGTAGTTGGCTGAGAGCTATCTGTATAACCTGTCCATATTTATGGGAGACATAACATTGCCTTCTTGCTGAGAATTAGCAACCCATGTGAGCTGTTCACTATGGTTATAATGTCAGTGAAGGGTCATGGGAAGAAATTTATGAAATTTTGTAATTCTAGAAATAACTACTACTCTGTCCAAAGAAAACTTGCTGGCTTCTAGAAATTAAAAGTTAATGTATCATAGTGTTTTACTATTGTGAAACTCTGTGTTTATCAGCCTTTCTCAATCTGGGTTTATGCTACAACTTCCAGCATTCCAACATTTAGGCAATGCAGGGTGGTTGATGGGAGGTGCAGTTTAAAACATCTGGAGGCCACTGGTAGAGGAAGGCAACTGGGCATGTTCAGCCTTGAGAAGAGAAGACTGAAGGGGAACATGATATTCCTATATAAGTACCTCAAAGGCTGTCAGAAAGAAGAAGGTCAAGATCTCTTCTCACTGATATCAGAGTGTAGGACACAGAATAATAAATTCAAGTTGTGACAACCCAGATTCAGGCTAGATAAGAGGAAAAGTTTTCTCACTGTCAGAGCAGTATGACAGTGGAACCAGCCTAGAAAGATTGTGAGCTCTCCCACACTGGAGACATTCAAGATGAAACTGGGCAGGCATCTGAGTGGAATGGTGTAAATTGGTGTCCTGCAACAGCAGGGAGTTGGACCCAGTGGTCTTCATGGCCTCTTCCAACTCTACTATTCTTTGATTCCATGAAAACTCCCTACCATCCATGTGAATACTCAGGTATATGCTATTTTTCTTCATTGCAATGAGGCACAGTATCCATATGTCCATAAGGCTCATTGGAATACTCCTTTCTCATCTTGGTCTCTGGGGAGGCTACGTGCCTGAACATTATGTGAGGGTGGGTTTTTTTTCCTTTACACATTTATTCAAGTTCCAGGTTCAGGCTTTCTGCATGTACGAAACTGGAGGTGGGGAAGGTGAGGAGGAATCTGGTGAGATTGGGGGTGGGGGTGCTTTTTGCTAGTGGATGCTATAATCTTAGACTTGTTTCACATTGTGTAGTGTTGTGTTGTGTTTTTAATGCAAGAAAAACTTATTCTTCCTTTTAATGGGATTGTAACACCCAACTGTGAGTTGTTGGATGGTTTCAGATCCTTTTTCTGAAACCACAGTTTGAACTAGTGTGCCATTATGGTTGAACCATCAGACCATGATTTGGGACATTACTCTGCCCTTCCAGGGCAGTTTGGAATAGTTTCTGGAGATTCTCAAAGAAGGCAAGAGTAGAGGGGATCTATACAATCTATGGGGTGTGTCTATATCTGCGATACAAGTAATGGTTTAGAATACAGCAAAAGTTACAAACTGTGATCCAGCATTGCATTTGAACCAATCTGCTGTACATGCAGAGATGTTTTTTCTTAACCCAATAAAAGCCGTAGATATTATTTGGAATGTACAAATTCAGCAAAAGCAATTAGTCCCTTGCTTCATATTTGGACTCCTCCAGTCAAGGACTATGGACATTGTGCCTTGTGGAACAAAGAAGGAGCAATGGAGACAAAAGCAGTCTGAGGGAACATGGACCTGCCTCATTTGGAAATAAGAGGTGAAGCAGAGCCTTTCCATCTGCCTTGCTGAAAAATTGTTTTTCTTTTTCCTCCCTCTCCCTTTCTCTTTGAGTGATATGCCTTTTTTAGACTCTAAGCCTGTGGGTAGGAACTGTCTTTTTCTGGCATTGTAAGCTGCTGTGGGAGCCTTGATTTGGACTGATAAGTAGCATAAAAATACTCTAATGGAGTTAATATGCATACCTGGGTGGAGGGGGGTGAATCATTTGCATGGGTTCTGGAAACAAAGTATATCTGAGTTATTAATGTGTGCAACAGTTTTAGTAGCTTTTTTCTAAACAAATCATTAAATATCAGGCAGATATTTGTCATTAATAGTTTTAAATACATTTTTTCTTATTGTTTATATTTCCAAACCTGGAATTCAATGTAAGTCTTCCAGTGTTGGAGTTAATCAATGGGAAAGGGGGAGAAGTGGGGGGGGGAGGATCTCTACAAATGGTAGAGCATAGACCAGGGGTCCCTAGTGCAGCATCTGCAGGTACCTTGGCATCCACAAGCACTTCCAGTGGTGCCTGCAAAGGAGTTCCCAATGTGGTCCCAAAGGTACTTCCAATATTTAATTTTGTTTACATTTCCCCTGCTTTTTAATAGATGTACATGGATTTGTTTATAGGAAGGGAGTGTTTATCTTACCAATTCTGTAATATCAGTTTTTTAACTGTCAAAAAGGTACAGAGAATCAGCTGACATTTCCATTTGTTAATTTCCATGAAATAGGCAACAAAAAGGAGCACGTACATCAGTAAATCTTCCAGTGGGTACAGTACATTTTCCAATGCAAAATATATCTGTGTCATAACCTTCTCCCAAAAAGAAGCAACTTCTGGATTTTACCAAAACATATGTTTGAAAGAAGTATTAGCTGTATCGCACCACTGGCAATTAGCTGAATAGACAATCCCTTATTAAAGAGAAGTTGTGGTGTCCAGTGACATTAAACAAATGTTTTTGCTGAAAAAGACATAGACAGGCAGACACTAGGCAGACATCAAAACAGTGATCCACTGATTTTGTGGTGGTGCCCACAGTAATTTCTCAAATTCCCAAATGTGCCCATAGGTCCAAAAAGGCTGGAGTGCTCTGGTATAGATTGTAATTCTGACCCTATTATTTTGAAGAACAGCAGAGATTGTCCTGTGCCCCAAACAGACAAGTTTCACTCATGCCATTGGAAACTATTCCTAGCAACGAAATATAGAACTGATACTTGCCTACATCTGCTGGGGCACAGAAGCAATCATGAGAAGTGTGGCCATTGTACTTCAGGGATGCCCCCCCCCGCCCCGGTTCAGTAGTTGAAATTGGGCTTTATCATGGTCTCTGTATGCCCCCAAAGATCTAGAAATTGCTGTGCAAATCCTTGGACATCAATCCTCTTTCCAATTCTTTTGGAAGTGAAGAGGCGGCCTCAGAGGCCAATTCCTACAATCCCTTTGGGGGATAGGAATGGTTTCTACAACTTTTTATTCCACAATGGTTGTGCCACTTGTGCAATAAAAGTTTGTATCTAATGGTTGCTTGAATAGAAAGCAGCTTGCATAACCAATCATTATCTTCCCCCTGCAGCTCCTTCTACCCCCTGAAAGTCCTCTTTGAGATGATCAGGAGCTCACCTGAACACTGGACTGTGCTGTATGGGACTGCAGGCAGTGGTGATGCAAAACCCATTTGTTTAATTTTGTGCAACACATACATGCTGCTTAGGAGAGATGGTTTCTGAAAGAGCTGTAACGGGAAGAAGGGGAAGATAAAGATTGGTTGTGTGATCTTCCTTCCTCTTGTGCAATTTTGGATACAAGAGAAATGAGCAGAGATCAAGTGAGAAATCCTTACTGATTTCACTTGTCATTCTTGTCTATGTAGTATGTCTTTTGTAACTTTTAGGTTAGCATTTTCTTCTGTATTTTAAATAACTTCCTGAAATAAGATGCTACTTATTCTTCAGGCTTTCTTTCCCTTTCTAAAACAATTTCCCTCTTATTATGAATACTATTGCTAGAAAGTTAACAGTCTGAGTGAGAACTGTTTAGTCTTCCTTAGTTATACATGGCTGTAAATTGTTCTTTTTTAAGTTTAATGGAATCATGTTATGGTAATGTCTACAAACCCCTACTTTGTATCTGTAAATAAATAATATGTTTAGCCCACCATTTATTCTCCTCTGGCTAAAACCACCAGCCTAACAGATCCCTCACCTTTTGGTCCTCCTATAATGACCAATAAGTCATTCAGTATGGACCACAAGTCAAATATGATGAATCTTTGACTAATTTGAGCTGCATTTTAGTAATTGTCTGGTCCCACTGAAGAGCCATTTCCAAACTGTTTGCCTGAAACTTCTTCTGCCTGCTCATCCCACCCTAAAAATACAAAATTTCGTCTCACATGCATACTGGCATAATATGTGTCCTTCATAGGTGCTAATGAATGAAATTTAGCCTAACACAAATTAGAAACCCAGATCACATTATTAAGACGATGAAAAGTTCCCCCTTAGGTTTTTCAATCATATTTCATCTTGTTCAAGTTTTGAATCAGCTCCAAACTTTTCTGTCATCACTTATAAACTGCTTGATGTTGTCTTTTTTACCCTGGAAGCTACAGAAAACTTTTTTTCCCTTCAAAAGCTGTTCTGTTCTCTGAATGTGCTGATGCAACCATTCAACAACAAGATCCATATGGGCTTTGTTTAATGCAGAAATAAAGCATTTACCACATAAAACAAGCAGCTTTCTTTGAGCTTCATTTTCAACTGGACTAATAAGCATTCTTTTTTAGGATCTTAAGATTTTTCCTATCCTTTTCTTTATGTAAAGTTGAGGCTTGATAATTTGTTACTTGGTAGATGTTGAAGCCATCAAACCTAGTTTCCTCCTGCTTTCAGATAATAATTTACATTGAGTACTACGATCATTTGGGTATTTCCAAAATTTGTGCCTCTGTTATTCACTTGATTTAGCTGATCCACATCATTATTACTTGCATATGATATTTGGATGCCAAAATCTGCATTACAAATAATAGAAACTGTATGAACCTATACTGCTGTATGAACTTAATAGAACCAATGCTACTATTTTTCCCCTCAACAAACAAAACAATTTTATCTATAATGACACACAGTTTGCAGAGGAATGCTGAGAGTGGTCAAATCCTGGCTTAATAAGCAATAGACAGCCACTTTGATGTTCCACTCCTCCTTGGGTGAGGGAATGAAACAAAACAGGAAACTACAGTTAACCAAAAATTTCCCATTATGTTTTATATTATATTTGAATTGGGAACTATAATTAATGGCTTTCTAACAAGGTGGAATTAAGAAACCAACTTGAAACCATGGTTTTGATTAGACATCCTTCACTATACTTAAGTCTCCATTGTATTTATTTATTTAAATTTTTTCTGTACTGTCTATATTTCCTTAGAAGATCCCTAGACAGTTTGGAACAGTAAAAACATCAGAACAATTAATAGTACTTGATTAAAATATAATTAAATCACACACACACAATTTAAATACTGGCTAAATAAAAATGTCTTGGTCTGGGACCAGAAAGAATGAAGAGTCAGTGCCAGACCATCCTCTCTGGGGAGTGTATTCCACAGTGGAGGTGGCACCACTGAGATGGTTCTTCCCCTTGTAACAGCCCTCCTTACCTCCTTCAAAGAGGGCTTCTGGAGAAGGTCTTCCATAGAAGTTCTTAATGACTGGGCAGGTGTATACTGAAGGAGGTGTTCCTTTAGATAAACAGGTCCTTAACTGTTTAGGGCTTTATGGGTTATTGTCAGCAGCTTAAATTGGGCTCAAATCAGTAGCCAGTGCAGATAGTACAGGACCAGCATTATATGGTCATGTCTGCCTGTCCCTATCAATAGTGTGGCTGCTCTGTTTTGTACCAATTGAAGTGTTTCAATCCTCTTTAAGGGTAGCCCCACATAAAGTGCATTGCAATAGAACAGACTGGAGGTTACCAGTGTGTAGGTCACTGTTGCCAGGGTCTGTCCATCCAGATTTGGACACTGCTGATGGACCAGCTTCAACTGGAGGATGGCGCTCCTCGCAACAGAAGCCACCTGAAATTCCAGGGAAACCTCCCAAGATATATACCCTGTCCCTTACGGGGAGTGCAGTCCCATCCAGAAAAGGGCAGTTCTCACTCACCTGAATAGGTGATTCACCTACCAGTAACACCTCTGCCTTATCTGGATTAAGCTGGCCCTTAATTAACTGTATCAGGCCAAAGAATTCCTAAATGCTAAGTTCTACTTTATGGGATCTTGTTCTTTTGCATGAAAGGACATATTTTAGTTTTGTGAATATGCCACTGTTACAGGAATGGACAGCAATGGGATCAAGGCACCTTAAGAATCGGACAGTTCAGGTACCAACTTTGTTTGGACTACAAGACAGGCATTGTGGGTAATGGTGCAGCAACTGCAGCTTCAGGGTCAGAAATGACGAACAGCTCATAGAATTCTGTGAAGCCAAGCATCCGTTTATTGCAAATGCATGCTTCAGGCAACTGATTGGATGAGTTTACACATAGGCATCACCAGATGGCCAATACAGCTGTAGACTATAAAGCTTAGATTTCTTCTGAAATGCTTTGACATGCTCCAGGAAGCAATGTATACTTGTGATACTATCTCAAGTGCCTCTTTGTTTTGGGAATCCAGTTTATATATCAGGCATCTCTCACTCCATATACTGTAAAATTCTTTGTTGTCACACCTTGAGAGTCACTTAGCTTACATGGGAAATAGATGCTATGGTCATATAGTTGTTGCATTCCTTAACATTTCCTTTCTTGGGAATTGGAATATACCTCAAGTATTTCCAGTCTGTAGGCCACTGAGTAGAACTTATCCTACTCTTTTCCATCTCTCATCCCTCTAAGATGGGTTTCATCAATTCCAAATAGTTATTCTATAATTGCCAAGATTAGGATTAGCCATAACTGTTACAATTTAGTCCAGAGGCTCTAGATACATTTGGCAAATGTATCCTGCAGTTGTGATTAATGTTCTCCTTTTGGACCCCAACCTTGTTTATAGAAACAAAAACATTTACAAATGTTCTGCACATGTTATCAGCTTCCTGTAGTACAAAACTGTTGACTTACAACCTAAACAGTATGTTAGGGTTTCAAACACTTGATAACATCTGGAAGAAGAATTATTTTTAATTTTATTGTAAAATTTCAATCACAAAAAAGAGGAGAAGGAAAGGAAGGAAAAGAAGAAGAAATAGAATATCCTGTCACAGTTAAGGAGAGAATATTCATGTATTTCTGAACAATATTGTAGTTTTCATATGTTCTTCAGCACAAAGACCCACATGATACTGTTTGCTTGTGGGATAAAAAAAGCTGTGCTTGTTTTCAAATCAGCTAGAAAATGCCAATGTAAATTCTGATACAGTGTCCCTTCAAGTGTGAACTGGCATAGCATTTCCTGAGCCATAATAAATACATACTCCAGATCTGAAATAAAGCATTTTTAAAACTGTGTATGTGAGAGTGTACATGTATGCCATTGAAATGAAACTAATAAGTAGTGAAGTGGAAAAGAGTTGGATCACTGAAATAGATTAGTGGCTGTCAGCATATCATGCACAGTTCTTTAGCAACTCAGTTCTTTGGGCTCCTAAAATAAATTAGAATGTTAACATGTTTTAGTCCTTTTGTTTATTCTTAATTTTTTAAAATGCCAGACATGCTATTATCTTTAAAGTGTTCCAGGTACTCCAACAGAAAGCTAGGATCAGAAAATGTTCTGATGCAAACTGAAAATTTTCTCATAAAAATGGCCTTGTGCACATTAACCCATCACTGATTAGCCCCCTCCCTCAGTGAACCTGTCTTCTTGTTCCTCACAGCTGCTGTTGCTGCTCATCCTCTTTCACATCATTAATAGTGCTTGTTTGTTCGTTTTTTGCTTGACAAGCAAAGAACCAATCAGCATGCAGCCAGTAGGCTCTACTGCTTCATTTTCTCACCATAACCATTGCATGGGCCAGAATGCAATGATTGCAAGAGGATGAGGCATTTGTCAGAGGGCCCCTGTTTCAGTGTGGGTTCTTGGCAGGTACCCAACCATGTGTACCTTTTATGCCAACCTTTGTGAGCTAACAAGATAATGGCGGTTGTTGATACCTGTGGACGTGTTCCACCAATTTTGCAACATGAACATTTGGATTTCTAGCTGCAAAGATGGAAAACAGCTTTGTCCTTGGAGCTGGAGTTTTGCATTTGCCATACCTAGCTTCCTCACCCTCAAACAGCTGAACTGGAAGGAAGTGTACCAGATGTACCTCTGAGGTTATAAGACTGAACTTGGAGAAGAGTTTAGAGTGGGGAAAGGAGGAGGTCAATGCCACTGAAATACAGCATATTGTGGTGGCATCTCAACCTCCTCCCCTTTTCCTCTGAAGCACAACAGTTATACAGCCAACATCAGGCATCTCCCTGTTTTGGAGGCTGGAAGGAACTCAGGAATTTCACTTCCTTAGTTCTCCCCCCCCCCCCCTTAATAAGATTCCTCTACTCCTCTGCATTTGGAAAGTTATGGGCAACCTCATTAGAATGCATTCTAAATCTCTGGTAACAGTAAAATGTTTCTTATATAGAAAGACTGTTGCTGTTGCTCTGCAAGATCTTTGCATTTCATATTATTGTGCAACTGCATCCACTTATTTGTGCATTCACTTTTGTATGGCCAAACAAGGGACAAAGACTCAAAGCTAAGTATTACAGTGCATTCTAACCATCCTTTTGAATAAAAATCTAAATCATTAAATGGTATGCCTTTATAAAAACTCTTTGAATATCTTTTCTTATCAATGCAATGTATGCTTTTTCTTTCAGTTTTGCACATAATAGTGTGCTGGTGACTGATCTTTAAAAAATATGTAATGTCACCAAACTACAGGGAAAACACAGATTATATCCTTTCTGCTGAGTACTGAGAAATGATCAAGACCTGGTCTTAGGCTGCCTAATCTCTGTCGCTTTTCCCTTCATGAAATGATAAGCAGTTAGCAGATTTTTCATTAACACAGTCGACTAATAGCTAGAAAATAAGATGGAAGAAAAGGATGTGAATCGGAACCTGCTTTAGTACTCTCCTTGGGTCACAATCTTTTGAACATGCTGTCAGAACTTATGTAAAATGCATATTCTTAAATAAAATGCTTTATTAGTTTTGTGCTTTGAGGGAAAACGGGTGGGAAGCATTCCTGGATATATTGATGAGTGGACAGAACTTGGACTTGAATAATGCATGTGATCTGCAATGGCTCTTCATCCCATATTCCACTTACAGGATCAATAATGGTGCTTACTAGTTTGTGTTATGGCAGTTAGTTACACTTAACTTTCCATTTTTCCATATTTTGCAGTTGTCCATATTTATCAGAGCAGATTACACCTGCTATTCCTGCAGTAGGAGCAGTTCTGTTCTTTTTTGTGATGGGAACCTTGCTGCGTACTAGCTTCAGTGATCCTGGAGTCCTGCCCCGTGCCACACCGGATGAAGCAGCAGATCTGGAAAGACAAATAGGTAACACAGAAGGTCTGTCATTGTCCTTTCACTTCTTTGTAACTATCTGCATTCATAGTGTAATTATATACTCTAAGAATGGCAACATTGTGTATTTGGTTTTGCTTTAAAGCAGTGTGGCAACGTAGATTGGGTTCCCAGTCTGGCCATCTGGGACTGCCTGATGGCCGTGCCTTCTTTGTCCAGATCATCAGTAGATTGGTAGTTTCCTGGCTTTTGCATATTCCCTCTTCCACCATATTCAGAATGGTTAAAATGACTATCCGAAAGGTTAGTTCCTAACAGTAAGAGCTTTAAGCTGTGGGCAGGGGAGGGAATGGGAGAAAAAAAATATCTCCAAAGCACTAGAGAGCACTCAAAATTTCAAATTTAGCTGGTTTACAGATTTAGATCCAAGATTAGTAGATGCTGGGTTACAGAAAACATGATATTGCTGCAATTTTCTTTCACTTCCCTTTATTTTGATGGCAGTGGTGACAAGCTTTACTAGTTTGAACATTTTCTCTCCACAACCCTGGCAAGCTAGCTATGTGTCTAGATGTGACCTAGGGTTTGATCTAGACTTAGGTCTAGGAAGATGCATTTTGTGATGCACACACCATCATGCTTTATCCAGCTTCTAAATAATACAGACATTTAAGTATGTAATGGCCACTATATTGGAAAAGATGCATTGTTGACTACCAGTGGGTCTGAATGGGTTGGTGTAAATTGGTGTCCTGCACCAGCAGGAGGTTGGACTCGATGGACTGCATGGCCCCTTCCAGCTGTTCTATTCTGTGATTCTATGATTTGATCATGTGTTTGATATATGAAAACCATCTAAGCACAGGTATCCATGAGATTGCTGCATCATTATGCATTGAAGAAAGGAAAATCACAGTCCCTCCTTCTTTGGTATATAACTTACAGATGGAAATTCTTTTTTTGCAAACCAAAAAAGACACTGAAAAATCCATAGGTAAGAAGCAAGCTTGTTTCTCATATTGGTGTTTCAGCATTGTAGCCAATAAGAACTTGATTTCCCTTTAAAGGAGAACTGTGATAGTATACCCTGGAAGTGCTCATAGATGTAGAAATCTCTTATTTGTCACACTTTAAAAAATCTTTACAATCTTCCCTCAGAAATTCGGGACAGGAAGGCACTATGGATGATTCTTCTGGTAGTGGCACTTCTAACCCGACTCCAAGTTTTATCTGAACTGTGATTTAGTTTTCCATATGATGCTTTCTTATCATTATGAGGTTTCTTTAAAGTAGTGGTATACCCAAGGCCTTGCATGCTGTATTTACATCACTGCTGTGTTCGTCATGTACCTCATCCATCAGTTGCTATTATCAATTATCAACAGTGTCCTGCACATTGTTTTCATGAACTTTCTTTAATTTGGAGTGAGCAGCGGCACATAATGACTTTCTAGATGACTAGCTGCAGTAGATGGAAACTGCTGTTATTATCAAAGGTTTTCCTTGCATTGGCTTTATAATACACTAGTGGATCACAACAAACATGCCCAAACAGATGAGTGTAGTAATCTAGAAAAATATTTTAATAATGAAAACAAAAGTGTGATATTTAAGAAGAACCCACAAATGCAAACAGAGTCTGTTTAGTTTTGCTTTCAAAACCATATACAGATTTTCTGCATATGATTGCATTTATCACTGCTAAGCTGATCCACAAACTACTAGAGTGAGTATAATGATGAATATCAGAGTGCCCAAGTATGACACCAGTCACTCAGAGAATGATACAGCCATTGTTTTGGCCCAAGGTTTCCAGTACAAGTATATAGATGCTGCTGCTACTGATGCTGTTAACAAGTAGTAGTACTTCATTTTCAGTGTTATTTAATCCTGTATTCATCTGCAGACCTTTATGTTGTTTCTCTGAAACCATCTGCCAGTTAAAAAGCTTTAAACAGTGGCTTTTAGATGTTTCTTTTCTATGCTTCTTGACCCCCAAGATTTATGGCACAACCCACTTCTTAGTCAGAACTGGGCTACCTGCCTTCGCCCCCAACCCCGCACAGACTTGTGGAAATAATACAACTAAAACAGCTTGGAAGCAGCCACATATGGTGAAATCTATTTTCGACACAGAAGGATGTACATTCTGTTCCTTTAGTTTTTTATGCTTTAGTACATTGATAAACTTTTTGAAAATTAAAATTTTAAAATTACAAAACCTGAATTAAGCATATTTTAGCATTCCAAAAGATACAAACATTTGTGAAGAAGTCTATAGGAAGGCCTGCCCTGAAATGTACATTTCTGGCACTGTTGCCAAAGTAATGTATGCAAAAATTAATGATTTGCATGATTTGTGGAATGTCATCTTGCCTCACATTATTTAATCTTCAATATATTACATATTCAGGCTTCTGAACACTGTAAGCTTCAAGTAATTAGAAAGGATAGGTCTGGAAATAGAGCATATCTAATAACATATATTATAAGTAGTCTAAAAATAGTATGCATTGGTTTATTAAGATACTTTCTCTTCGATATGATAAACATATCCTAAACTACCAAATAAATATAATTTGAACATTTTAACACTTCGTAGACAGTTACTTCACTGGAGGAGACAGGTTTTTTGCCTTTCTCAAAAATAAAATTAGGTGTTATGTGTTCATTAGAATATCATTCTGAAATATGCTAGCTTAAATTATCACTTGTAGGCATAATCAGCATGGCCCACATAATTCTGCTTATGCAAAGGAGATAATGGGCATGGATGTTCCTTAAAAAAACAGGTATTTTCTTATCATAAATCTCTTGTTCTGCCAAGAATATCGAGTGCCTGGGAATAGGTGCACCCTTAAGGAGGTGCCACGACCCTCACTTGTACTGAAACACTTAGAAGAACATCTTGCAAAAATGTGAGAATAGAAAATAACTTCCATAGCCCCAGAATCTCTATCCTTTCCTTTATGCCAATGTAGGTGAGCTCTTTAAGTACCCCCATGTGCTGTATTGGTTGATTCTCTTTGAGGAATTAAGAAGATATTCAGCATATCCCCTGGGTATCTGAACTACTTTAAATAAGCCTTTTCAGCCTTCGTGCTGTGAGTTGGATGCTCACAGTTGCATTTGGATGTAGCATACAGTCCTGAGGTAGTAAGTTTGCCCTAACAGGCAGTCATCAGTGTCTTCTGACTGACAGTTGCAGCTGTTCTAAAAACAAACACTAAGGCCAATGTGGTATGTTCATCATGCACTGCCTAATTTTCTTTAGGACTCTGAGAATCAACTTGGTGGGCAAAAAGGCTTATAAACCCCTCCTGAACCATGTTACTTCTAAGGCATCCACCACTTCGGTATGTGGGCAGTGATAAATGAACATAAACCAATCGACTTCTCTTGATTCACAAGAAGGTCTATCACTGGAATTGCCAGACATCTGGTATTCATCTGAATTGAACTATTTTCTAACTGGATTCTTATGTGTATCAGCTGTTGGAGTGGAATCAGTGAATTCTTTTCCTTGATCATGGCAAAGTTATGCTGACAGAGACTCAGAAATATGGTCATCTGATCCAGTTCTAAGTCCTGGAGCTGGATTGAATGAGGATTTCATCCTATTAAAGATAAATAAAAATTCCATCTCAAATGATCCACTAGTGTAATTACATCTTTTGTGAAAAGAGATTTCATTACAGTAATGGATCATTTGAAGGAAGAATATTGAACTGAAGATGGCTCTGGACAGAAATGAGTTGCATCGAAGAGCATGAAATGTCTACAGACACTATGAAATTCTAACTTTCAATTGCTGTCACTATGCTCTTCAAGAACTTATATCACTTGTTCAGTAAAGAGAATGGGCTGAGCAATCAGCTCTTCCAAGACTCCTCTGGGGGTGGAGGAAGGGGTTTGACAAGAGGTCTAAACTGACTGCCCAGTCCATTACCAGTACCCCACCTGTATGAAAGGAAGAAAAAACCTTACCTGAGAAAGGTGAAGAGGGATAGATGTGTGTGGTGGGTGAGTCGTAATAGAAGGGGAGACGGGGAGGGGAGGGGAGGGGGAGAGGGGGAGAGAAGCTACAAGCACTAGGGATTCAGTAGAGTTCCTAATCCTGAGGCAGGACTAAGGTAGCTGGGAGCTTTTCCCTTGTAGAGGTCAAATTTGCAAGTGAGACCTAGAACCCAGATAAACTTATCCTGTTGTTCCATGGATCTGTTTTTTGTTTAGAATTAGACTAAAGGTAGAGAGTATGATCTAGCCCTTTTCTCTTTGGTTTTTTTTTCCTTTTTCTTGTGAGCAGAAAACCACGAAAAAGCTTTGTGCATGTTTAGTGAGGAGCTATATTCCTTACTCCAATAGGTGAACGTGTTGGGTTTTGTGTTGAAGGACCTTGCTGAACTGCCTTTGTTACGAAAAATGCTAAGAACTAAAAAGAGGTTGAATGCTTAATAATGTGAACAGTCTTCTTAAGTTGCCTTGTAATGAACAGAATGATTCCTGTGAATAGAAGGGATTTCTATCCAATAGGTGTTCTTACTAGTAGAATTGTGTGTGTTAAGGAGGAGGAGATTAGGTGATCTTTTTCTGATTTCTGTCCTTCCCACAGCAAGCCCCAGTGTCACATCCCACACAGTTCTGGAAGTTACCTCAACCATCTGGACTAGTTTTTTCAGAGGGCACAGGGAGAAAAAGGAATAATTAAAACTCTCCCCTCCCACTTCTTTGAGAGTGTCTTATGAATGGAGTTCTACTTACATGAATTTATTGTATTCTGTTGCATGTTGCTGCTACTGTTTTGTATTGCTGTCCTAACACTTTTGTATAGGATGGGATAAAAATGCTCCAAATAAATAAATGAATAATAAATTTAGGATCCAAGCCAAGGTGTCTGGGCATATATTGTAATTCAGCAAAACTGACTTGTCAGACCTCAATATGGGCTGCTTCATATGTTGAAAATTATTAATTTCTTAACAGTATTTATAAACT
>NW_025335268.1:35303403-35343917 GCF_004798865.1 Varanus komodoensis | reverse complement strand
AGTTTATAAAAGAATAAGAAAAGAAACAGACAAGGGAACAAAAAAGTCCATCATACATGAACACACAAACACAGACACACACAATGGTATCAGGAGGCTAGTACAGAGATAGTTCATGGTTATAGGGGAGCCAAAGCAAGCATGTTTTCAGTGCCAAAAAATAAAAAATGCCAGCACCAAGGCTTTATGTACCTCAGAGAGCGGATCATTCCACTCAGTAAGTGCCAGCACAGACAAGGTAGCATACTATTGGAGAAGTGAGTAACTTACAAGACCTTACCCATGCCTTCTTTGCCTCATGAGAGATGCACATTTTATCCCCACACTGGGACAAATATCTGCCTCTTGTACAGGATCAAGAAGCGTCAGAGAAGGCACACAAATCACTTCTATTTGCTTTATGCCTACTTCTTTGGAACATCTAAATCAGTCCTTAAAGTCTTGTTAAACTTATTTCCTCCCTCTTGTACCTCAAAGGTCTGCTTACATAGTTGCGTAAAGACTATCCCGCAAGGCTTGAATAAACCCCCTGGCCTGATACAACACCATTTCCATTGTATTATTCTCTTCTTGAAGAATCCTGTGTAATGAAGGCTTGCTTCCATCATTTTAAATACTGATCCAGATAGATGTTTCAAATAAAGTCATTGTTACATGTGTTTTGAATTCTCCAAACACCTATTTGGCATAAACACTCTTCCTCTTATTGTGCTGTAATGAAACTATGTAAGCCTTTGGAAACAGAATACAGAATAACTATGTTAGAAAAGAAGGGTGAAATATAGTATCTTGCATTTGCCACTAGAGTTGTGAAACTGGGTGAAATTATACTTCACTTTGGAAACTAGTGTAGGGGAAAACATATGGCTTTCTTAGCTAACAGCAAAGGTTTTCAGAGTAAAGATCTTGGCCCTTAGGAAAACACCCTTGCAAATGGAGAAATTTAAACATTTGTCCACTTTGAGAGAGGAGGGTAATTAAAAGAATTTTATAATTGAAATGATTTGCATACATATATTGGCAGGATTTATCAGTGTGATGCATGAAGAACAGAGTTTAGAGATTTTGACCAAGGACCTTTTTCATTAATTTGGGGGTATAATTAGAGTTATACTGAACTTTATTAATGCCAAGAAATATTCAGGAACATGTCAGTTCTACTCTAATATTAAAACTAAGATCTCCTCTTCTGCCAAATTACAGCTGATTTTAGATAATGAATGAGTTAAAAGATCATATTTGATATTTTTGGATGTCTTAAGAAGAAACCAAAACAAATTTAATAGGCATAGGTTGCTGTCATGCTGTGGCAAATATAAAATTTGATATTTGGCAGATTCCTTGAAGAACTGCTCTAATATCAGTGTTTCTGATCTTCTTGCATATTGTCGCATTTATACTTGAGCTTTGTTTTGAGAACTTCAGGTCATGTAAGGATATCTGATTTAATGAGTTGCTCACTTTTGGCACAAAATACCTCTATTTTGAATAGTTAATTGCAAATGGTATTGATGTGGCCATGTTAGTAGTTGATTTATGTGATAATTAGACAAGTTGGTTATGTTTGTATTCATTCCAGAGTGGCAGAAGTATAACAACACTTTAGATGGTAGCTGCTCACACAGAATGCAGTATTTGTTTTTTAAATCCTTCCTAATTAGAAGATTTTACAGCTTTTCACTGGAGTACTTTCAGATACTACAAAATAGGCCATGCTAACTACCTTTGTAAAGCATACTGCTTTTGTGGGCTAAAATTGTGGTGCAGCTGTATAATAAATACAATAGATATTCCATTTGTCCTGCATGTGCATTCAGTATTTTAAAATCTTTGTTCAAAGCCAAGAAGGGAAAAACATTATGCAGTCAATGTGGGACCTCCCACAGAAACCTTATGTCGCCACCCTATTTATTTATTTATCTATCACACTTGTATGCTGCTACATAGCCCAAGGGCTCTCTGGGTGGCTCACCAAAACAATCCCATACAGAATAAAATCACAACTTTTACAAAGGTGTACTGGCTTTTGTGCATTGCAACATCAATGTAGAATGTCCCAAGATACAGTTTTAGAACTTGCTTGGTCTTACAAGGTTCAGAATGAATAACAGTGAAGGACAGAAAAAATCCAGATGCAATCCAAGTGTATTTTGGCGCTCTTTAGAAATAAGAATGGCTCTGTGGGATAGGGCTAAGCGGTGTTAAGTTGCATGGTCCATAATTAACCAACTAAGGTTTTCCCTACTGAATGACTGAAATATATGTGGATTGCTATATGAAAGCAGTATAGAGCTACACATGCAAAATTAGCTTTGATGGGCTAGCTGTAACTCTTAAGCCTAATGCTGCCTGCAATCACTCTGAGTCCTTCATGACTTTGCAAGCCAAAATGTTCCAAGCCTTAAAAGAAAAATCATGCTGGTTTTCATTGAAGTATAGGTCCATGTAACTCTATCTGGTATTGTGGAGTGCTGTTGCAGGTCAGACTTGCAGGTTAGATAGAATAAGACAGCTTCATATGGTAATACCTACTCAATTGAACTAATGTTTTTCAAGAATGTCTAATGTTTCTTGTGTGATTGAAACTTAATTAGCATTTTAAAGTATGTCTTCCCCCTTTAAGCTGATTTTAGATTGGCTTTGAGTTGAATTAAAATTAAGGAATTTTATGAAGAATTTGTTTGATTCTTAAAGACTACTGTTATATCCCTGTGAGATTAGAACAATAAAATGTGCTTAACTGTTTTTGTGGTGCCACAATGAGACTAAATCCAAACATATTCAAACTAAATACATATAATTAGTTGGTGTTCTACCAAGTCCTCTCTTTTCTTAGCTGCATCTCTATTGCTTATGCATCTGTCAAATTTTCACCTGCTGAGATCATACAATTCCTTGGAAGCTGTAGCCATGCATTACGGTTAAGATTCCTCTGTTCCTGACAGAGGACCAGGCATAGTAGGGGTTGTTTGCCTCCTCTCCACTGTCTTCCTTGCTCAGCCCTCCTGCAGTACACTGGGAAAATGAGAGCAGTCCAGGGCCTCATGAACAGCCCGTACAAGTCCCCAAGGATTCTGTTATACACACATGGGGGGGGGCAGGGGGGGAAGAGACCCTGTAGTTAACAGTAGGCTAACTTTTTTTTTTTTTTGGTTTTGGTTTGTTTTTGCTTTTTTGCAATGTTTTTGAGGAGTTTTTGAGGAGTGCTTTCCCCATGGTTTTAAGGACCCAAGCTTCCAGCAGTATGGGGAGAAGCCTTTTTCAGCTTGCCCCCAAGTTCTACTTTAGCACTTTGGAATGCTTGAGAAGGCTTGCCTAACCCCTTGGCTAGGAGCAGCAAGCCTTTCCGCTGCTCTTGCCAAGAGGCTTTCTGGTTTGTTGGCTTGACCATGGCTTATTTTGTTGTCTGGGTTTACTAACCACAGTATCTTTACTACACACCTAGTTTGCTTGGTTTATAAGCACTTCAGGGTGGTTTACAAACCACCCTGCAGGAAGAATACTGTGTTCAGACAACACACTAAACCAACCACCATGGCTTAATAAGCTGTGCAGACCCAGTTGCTGTTGATTTATTGGCTGTACAGTGTTTAAAAGTAAATTGCTGTGTATTATCATAAAGGTATTCTTTACAAGGTTGTAAAATAAAACTTTGTTTTAGCTTTTCAGTGCTGTAATTTGAAAGCTTGAGAGCTGTAAATCAGTGTTTTAAAGGACTATCTTTCTCATTATGAACCTACCTGGTTATATTTTCTGCAGGAGAGAATCTCTTGAGGACACCATTAGCTCTAGAGGTCCATATGTCCACATGCATGAAAGGACTTTCTCCTGTGTTGCTCCTGAACTGTGGAATGTGCTTCCTTAAGAACTATGATTATCCTTCCACTCTTTTGGTTCATAAACAGACTCATCTTTTAATTTAGTCATTTTAATGTGCTTGCTTTGTATTGTTTAAAGTTTTAAAAATTGTTTTACATGTTCTGATGACATTTTAGCAAATAAGTATATGAATGTTAATAATAAAAAATAAATCATTGAATAAAAAGAGCATTTCTTTCTCTTTGTCACCTTGGTGATTCCCATAGTGTTACCTTAGTCTGAGGGAAATGTCAATTATATTCTTTTCTCTGACTTAATGTTCTTAATTAAAGTCACAACCTTGAGTTTATGAGGTAAACAGGGGTGTCAAAGACAAGACGTTTTGGAGAACAGAGAGTCACCGTAAGTCAGAGACAATTTGATGACATGTAAAAATATCTTGACGTAATTGCATCTAACATGTCAAATGAAAAGATAAATTATTTCTGGAAACCTTATTTAGGAAATTTAGGAGGTGAAGAATTGAAAATTTGTAGCCTGAAATTCTGTCCAGCTAAAATACTTTTTTTCACATTGTATTTTATCTTTAAGTTTAATCTACTTTTTAAGTAAAAGTAGAAGGCGATACACATTATTTCCCAATTTGTCCATATGTGTCTATCTAGATGAAGTGTCATAGCGGGGGAGGGAAGGAGGCTGGAGTGCCATTTGAATATGGAGTAAGCAGTCCAACCTTTTCCCTGTTCTCAGGAATGCCCCTTTAACCTTCTCCAACACTAATTTCCAGTCTTGGAGAGAAAGCTGATTCAGTTCTTTCTGCACTGGCTGTGGAGGAGGCAAGGTAGAAGTTCTCACAGTGAAAGGACCTCATAGCTGGGATTCTGAATAATCCTATGGCCCTCCAGACAATGTTGAGAGGCCATAGAATTGCATCCGTAATGGTCTAACGAAAGAACCCTAAAGGCTGCTTCAGTTTTCATCAGGCATTTCCAGTTCATACAGAAAACATATATAACCAGAGTTGAAATTACAGTAATGTACTTATTTCGAACGTATCAAAAGAAAACTCTATAGTGTGACATTTTGTTATTCTTTTCCCATTTAGAAATGGCAAACGGATCTAGTTCTGGAGGGTACCGTCCACCTCCCCGAACAAAAGAAGTACTTATCAATGGGCAGACAGTGAAATTAAAATACTGTTTTACCTGCAAGATTTTCCGTCCACCCCGAGCTTCCCATTGCAGCCTTTGTGATAACTGTGTAGGTGAGTAAATCAACAAAAATTTATTATGTACCAGTCTTGCCAACTGTGATGGAGAATTGGTATATGCCTGTCAGTCTACTCATCGTGGTATTTCTTAAAACTAAATTATAGCCATTTTTGTACACCATGTAGCATTTTTCAGTTCAGTTCTACTCTTTGAGTATACTCTCTTCCCAAGTGTCACAGTAATGCATTTCCCAAATCTTTGTTCAATTTGAAAGGCAACCATAACACTTTGAAATGATTCTTAGTCAGAAGTTATACAGTAGGATGCTACAAAAGCTGAACACTTATTTCTATTGTAGTGAACTAGGGCATGATTTTGTCAACATACATATTCCAACTAATGTACATAGCTAGCTTAGATGCTGAAGCTAAAAGTGAGAACATAATACTCAGTAACTTAAAATATGGTTTTGAAGCAACGTTTCCTAAACGGTATTGTTGTCCTGAATAAAACAGTTTTATTCTGCTAATAAATGCGGAATATAAGTTTAATGATAAATAAAATAAATAAAACTTATTTTACTACCACAGATAGCCCCATTCAGTTGCATGTATTATGTGGCTGCCATTTGCTGACACACAAATGGAGATATTCCATAATACATAAACAAGCACATGTAGAAAAATTAGTTTGGTGGCAAAATACAGGTTTCTTGATGGGTAGATGAACTGATAATAGCCACTATTATCATCAATATGATTTAGGAGATAGAATAGTCTAGCAGCCAGAAGACTCAGGTTCAAGCTGCTCTCTGCTGTGATGCTCACTAGATTCCCTTCTGTCGGTTACCATCACTTAAATTTACATTAATAGTTTTGTTGCATAAAAGGAGTGTGGAATATGTTCATTGCCCTGAGTCACATAGAGGGAGGGTGGAATAAAAAATCAAGTAAACCTGTATTTAATAACCATTAAAATCAGAAAACAACATCCAGACAACATCACAGGTTTTTGACTTATTAATACAGGAAAAACTTTTACTACCTCGTGGACTGTACTTACTTTATGTGATTATGAAAGAAGACATCCAGTTCTTCCTTCTTACTCTGTATTTCAGGTGAAAGGGAATATACTCAAGTTTGTTTATTAATCACTAATACTTAGTGACTATTGATGCCATTCCCTTCCTGAATGCACTCCTCCATGTGGTGAGGATGTTTGAGAGTTTCAGAGAAGCCAAAAACAGTTGTGCCAGGATGTCAGACTCTCTGATTTCCTAACAGGGTTACTGAAGGCAGAATAGTCAAATATGAGACACCAATCTAAGATGCAGCTACCCTCTTAACAAGTAACAGCCACATCAGCAGAAGAGAATTGATAACTCTAATGGTGATGTGGGTGGAGGAATTCCTGAAGGGCAGCTCCTGGGCAGCAGCGGTAGCTGAAGGTGACACTGTTGAAGGATATTTCATAGACAATGGCAGAGCCACTCAAGCTAATTCTGGTTAGTACTGTGCAAAATAAGGCAATGGTAAACCACTTCTGAGTATTTCTTACCTTGAAAGCCCCTTGATAAAACAATCCAGAATGAAATGAGATAGTACCAGAAGATGAGACCCCCAGATTGGAAGACATTCAGTGAACTTCAGGGAAAGATCAAAGGACAAATGCAAATAGAGCTGTTGCTAATGACACAGCTAGATCAAAACTGAAAGAAAGTCTAATGGCTGATATGCACAGAGCTGCAAGGAAAGCCCAGTGCTAGGCAACACATTCAATTGGAGCATGGGATCTGAGACATGAATGAAGGCAAACTGGAAATTTTTAGGCAGACAAACACAATGTGTTTTACTTTGGAAAACTCTGAAGAAATGAAGTCAAATTCAGAAGAAATGGAGTGACTCTGATACTAAGGCAAGATCTGGAACAGGTAGTAAAGGGCCATAATACAAAGTCTTAACAAATCCTGTCAATCAGAATTCTTGGAATACCTATCAACGTAACAGTCATTGAAGTCTATGCTCCAACAAAAGAGGCCAAAGAAGCAGAAAAATAACAAACTGTTATGCAAGCATCCAAGAGGAAATTGGTAACACATCAAGACAAGACATCCTGATCATCTGTCCTCAGGATCAGAAATGAAACATGAGAGCAGCTCATAGAATTCCATGAAAGCAACCATGTATTTATTACAGATGCACTTCAGGGAACTAATTGAATGACCATATGCATGGACATCACCAGATGGCCAATATAGCAATCAAACAGACTATGTAATCGGAAGCCAAAGATGAAGAAGTGCATTCTCACTGCTGAAACAAGACCAGGAGCAGTTTGTCCTAATGACCACAATCAATATTGAAAATCAGATGAGATGACTAGCTGAAGAACAGTGCCAAAATACAATTTAAATAACTTTCCTGAGGCATTTAAAATTTGTATACAGAACAGATTTGCATTCCTGTGCGCAGTTAATATGAACCAGAAGAACTGCTCTTGTCCACTGTTATTTTGTGTTCAAGAATCTACTGTTAGGACAGAATATAGAAAACCAGAATGGCTTCCTATAGGCAAAGATGGCAGACAAATTCCTATCTGTTCAATTTGTATGTGGAAAGTATTATAAGAGAAGCTGGGTTGGGATCAAAGGAAGAAGGAGTCAAACTTGGTGTAAGATGTATCAATAATTTGAGATATGTAGATGATACCATATTATTGGCAGAAATAACTCCTGATAAAAGTGAAATAAGAAAGTGCAAAATCAGGACTACAGTGGAACATTACAAAAATTGCAATTAAGGCTACAGAAGAATTACACTTTAGATGTAGGATTTTGTCCTATCCAGGACACAGCTTGATTTTTGATACGTTCTATGGCTGTCAGAAATGAAGTTTAAAAAAAACCCAAACAACCCCATGAAACAGTTGCTAATAGCAGTCTCTCACATGATAAATTGAAGCAGTAAGTATGTGTTTGACCAATGCATGCATATATTTACTGAAGATTATATATAATCCAGACAGCTGAATACAGTACATTCCTAGTCCATGGGATACAGGCGTATTATAGTTGAGTATGGGTTATGGAGCAAAGATAACTACTTGTCTGCTGCATGTTGTCCACATTACCTGCCATGCTTTTTAAAATCTTGCTGCAGAGTATCATAGTATAGTATGGGTGCTACAGCACACATGTCCCTTTTTTCTATATGTAACATTGACTTGCTATTTTTGAATGTTTCCTCCATCTACCTCCCTACAAAAGGCATGCTTTTGTTGTGGACTCACAAATCTTAGTATAGGTCTGAGTGTAAGCATTTAAAGAAGAAAAGGAAATTTTCTCTTTAAGATAGATGCCTAGGAAAACATCTTAACAGGAAGGGGGTTTTTTAACCTCTTCAGTTTAACAAAATAGGAATTATTATTACTTGGGTTGCATCCACAGTTCATTTAAATGAAGGTAGCAGACTTTGCAGAAAATACTGTTACAAACATGATAATACTATGTTGTTGTTGTTAGTTGCGAAGTCGTGTCCGACCCATCATGACCCCATGGACAACATTCCTCCAGACCTTCCTGTCGTCCACCATCCCCTGGAGTCCACTCAAGCTCACACCAGCTGCTTCAGTGACTCCATCTAGCCACCTCATTCTCTGCCCTCCCCTTCTTCTTTTGCCATCTATTGTTCCCAGCATTAGGCTCTTCTCCAGGGAGTCCTTCCTTCTCATTAGGTGGCCAAAGTATTTGAGTTTCATCTTCAGTATCTGGCCTTCTAAAGAGCAGTCAGGGTTGATCTCCTCTAGGACTGACCGGTTTGATCGCCTTGCGGTCCAAGGGACTCGCAGGAGGCTCCTCCGGCACCACAATTCAAAGGCCTCAATTCTTCGGCGCTCAGCCTTCCTAATGGTCCAGTTTTCACAACCATACATTGCAACTGGGAAAACCATAGCCTTGACTATATGCACTTTTGTCGGCAGGGTGATGTCTCTGCTTTTTAGTATGCTGTCTAGATTTGCCATAACTTTCCTCCCCAGGAGCAAGCGTCTTTTAATTTCTTGGCTGCAGTCCCCATCTGCGGTGATCTTGGAGCCCAGGAAAATAAAATCTGTCACTACCTCCATTTCTTCCCCATCTATTTGCCAGGAAGTGAGAGTACTGGATGCCATGATCTTAGTTTTCTTAATGTTGAGTTTCAAGCCAACTTTTGCACTCTCCTCCTTCACACACATCAAGAGGCTCTTTAGTTCCTCTTCACTTTCTGCCGTTAGAGCGGTATCATCTGCATATCTGAGGCTGTTGATATTTCTCCTGGCAATCTTAATTCCAACTGGTGATTCATCTAGCCCCGCCTTTCTCATGATGTGCTCTGCATATAAGTTAAATAGGCAGGGTGACAGTATACAGTCTTGCTGAACTCCTTTCTCAATTTTGAACCAATGAGTGGTTCCGTGTCCATTTCTCACTGTTGCTTCTTGACCCGCATATAGGTTTCTCAAGAGACAAATAAGATGGTCTGGTATTCCCATCTCTTGAAGAACTTGCCACAATTGTTGTGATGCATACAAGCAAAGGCTTTAGCATAGTCAATGAAGCAGAAGTAGATGTTTTTCTGGAACTCCCTAGCTTTCTCCATGATCCAGCATCTGTTGGCAATTTGATCTCTAGTTCTTCTCCCTCTTCGAAATCCTGCCTGTACTTCTGGTAGTTCTCAGTCCACATACTGCTGGAGCCTAGCTTGCAGGATTTTGAGCATCACTTTGCTAGCATGTGAAATGAGTGAAGTGGTGTGGTAGTTTGAACATTCTTTGGCATTGCCCTTCTTTGGGATCAGAATGTAAACTGACCTTTTTCAATCCTGTGGCCACTGTTGAGTTTCCCAAGTTTGCTGGCATATTGAGTGTAGCACTTTTACTGCATCGTCTTTTAGGATTTTGAATAGCTCAGCTGGAATACTGTTGCCTCCACTAGCTTTGTTGTTGCTCAGACTTCCTAAGACCTATTTGACTTCACATTCCAGGATGTCTGGCTCGAGGTCAGTGACCACCCCATCGTGGTTATCAGGGATGTTAAGCTCTTTCTTATATAGTTCCTCTGTGTAATCTTGCCATCTCTTCTTAAACTCCTCTGCCTCTGTTAGGTCCCTGCCATTTTGGTCCTTTATCATGCCCATCTTTGCATGAAACGTTTCCTTCATATCTCCAATTTTCTTGAAGAGATCTCTGGTCCTCCCTATTCTATTGTTTTCTTCTATTTCTTTGCACTGTTCATTTAAGAAGGCATTCTTATCTCTTCTAGCTGGAATTCTGAATTCAATTGGGTGTATCTTTCCTTTTCTCCCTTGCCTTTCGCTTCCTTTCTTTCCTCAGCTATTTGTAAAGCTTCCTCAGTCAGCCATTTTGCTTTCTTGCATTTCTTTTTCTTTGGGGTGGTTTTAGTTGCTGCCTCTTGTAAAGTGTTGCAAACCTCCATCCATAGTTCCTCAGGCACTCTGTCTATCAGATCTAATTCCTTAAATCTAGTTGTCACCTCTACTGTATATTCATCAGGGATATGATTTAGGTCATACCTGAGTGGCCTAGAGCTTTTCCCTGCTTTCTTCAATTTAAACCAAAATTTTGCAACCAGAAGCTCATGATCTGAGCCACAGTCAGCTCCTGGTCTAGTTTTTACTGACTGTATAGAGCTTCTCCATCTTTGGCTGCAGAGCACACAGTCAATCTGATTTCTGTGTTGACCATCTGGTGATGTCCATGTGTAGAGTCGTCTCTTGGGTTGTTGGAAAAGAGTGTTTGCTATGACTATTGTATTCTCTTGACAAAATTCTACCAGCCTGTGCCCTGCTTCATTTTGTATTCCAAGGCCAAACTTGCCTGTTATTCTGGTTATCTTTTGGCTTCCTACTTTAGCATTCCAATCCCCCATGATGATAAGCACGTCATTTTTTGGTGTTAATTCTAGAAGGTGTTGTAGGCCTTTATAGAACCGGTCAACTTCAGCCTCTTCAGCACCAGTGGTTCAGGCATAGACTTGGACTACTGTGATGTTGAATGGTTTGCCTTGGATTCGAACTGTGATCATTCTGTCATTTTGGAGATTGTATCCCAGTACTGCTTTTCCTACTCTTTTATTGACTATGAAGGCTACTCCATTTCTTCTGAGGGATTCTTGCCCGCAGTAGTATACCTGATGGTCATCTGAATTAAATACATTCATTCCTGTCCATTTTAGTTCACTGATTCCTAAGATGTCGATGTTCAGTCTTGTCATCTCTTGTTTGACCACATCCAGCTTGCCTTGATTCATGGATCTTACATTCCAGGTTCCTATGGAGTATAGATCTTTACAGCATCGGACTCTCCTTTCACCACCAGATACATCTGCAACTGAGTGTCCTTTCGGCTTTGACCCAGTCACTTCATTCTTTCTGGCACTGCTACTACTAGCCTTCCGCTCTTCCCCAGTATCATATTGGACACTTTCTGTCCTGAGGGGCTCATCTTCCGGCGCCATATCTTTTTGCCTTTTGGTACTGTCCATGGGGTTTTCATGACAAAGATACTGGAGTGGATTGCCATTTCCTTCTCTAGTGGATCACGTTTTGTCAGAGCTCTCTGCTATGACCTGTCCATCTTGGGTGGCCCTGCACGGCATAGCTCATAGCTTCATTGAGCTACAGAAGCCCCTTCGCCATGACAAGGCAGTGATCCATGAAGGAAATGATAATACTATATTGGGGTAGATAACCTGTTGCCTTCCAGATATTTGGATATTATCTTCCATAAGCCCTAACCAGCATGATCAATGGTGAGGATTTGTAGGAGCTGTAGTCTAAAACATCTGGAAGTCATCAAGTTGCCTATCCTTGCACTATGCAAATGCGGGAGAAAAACTACTCTTAAGGAAGAATTGCTAGGTCTAATCCTGCTATAAGCACATGAAGGATTATTATCCAATTATTCCTCCTATTAGTAGAGATATTCTACTAATCTAATTCATTATAAACTGGAAAACTAGTAATATTCCTCCCAGGAACAGTATCAACAATGATAAAAATGCAGCTGGACAACACATTCTCTTAGTCTTTTATTTATCCCTAAACCTTCCCTTTCCTTTTTGATTTTCTATTCCCAGGTTCAAAGAGAGCCAGTGTGGTGTAGTGGTTAAGAGCATGGGACTCAGATGATCTGGGTTCTAGTCCCCGCTCAGCCATGGAGCCAACCAGGTGACTTTGGGCCAGTCACAGACTCTCAACCCAACCTACCTCACAGGGTTGTTGTGGGGATAAGATGGAGGAGGAGATGTAAGCTGCCTTGAGCCCTTTGTAGGAAAAAGGCAGGATATAAATCGAAAAATAAATAAATAAAGACACATAATGTAAGGTCCATGGGCCTTGTCAAGCCCACCAAAGCTTTCCTTCTCAAAAAGACTTTCCTTTAGGATTCCACTCTTGTGCTGACCATGTAATTATTGTTAACCTAGAAAGTACATGTGAGTAAGCCCAAAGTAAAAGAGAGACATGGGCTTACCCCTGAGTGTTCCATGGGATTTGGCAGGAATTTGGAAACTCTCTAAAGTCATGCAGGAAGTCAGAGGTAACACTGCAATTTGTCCCCTTGTTTGAGGCTCTTTCAGGCCAGTCTTGACCACAAATATCAGTCTACCTGTTTTTTTCTAGTCTGTAGAAGAGTTGTTACATAGTGGCAGATGACTTTTTATAGCCTGAGATGGGACTTAACATTGTTTTACACTGAATAAATTGCCAGAGAAATTAACATCACACAAATTTGTTTGTTTGCTTGTTTTTGTCTTGAGCTTAAGCTGTTCAAAGATGCTCTGTATCTTTTTTGATATCTGTTGGAAATAATTTACTAATGCTACATAATCCAGTTTTCTTGTGCAAATGCTTGTATCCTTGTTTCAAGTGCAGAAAAGAGACCAAAATACTACAAATATCCTCATTCGATTAAAAAAAAATAGATGAATGAAGAACAACCCCAAATGGATGCAGTCATACATTATGAACTCATTGGACTACAAAGGGAGCCACAAGGGACATAATACCAAACAAACACAGATACCAGTGATCGTAATTGAATCAGCCAGGCTGCTGATGTTACACACAAAGGCTGCAGTGTCTTCTGTTACATGTTTTTCAGTAATGGCTTTTGACAATGCAGATTGAGTTTTTTGTGTACAAAAGCTGATTCTAGCTATCCTCCGAACCAGCACAGAAACTCCATCTTAACTGCTGGGGCTAGGCAGGAACAGAGGGCAGATCTACTCTTACCACCAGGCAGGGACCTCAGAAGCAGCTCTGACTCTGTGGATACTTTCAGGTATCTGGAGCATTCTACTGACTAATAAGTGCCTTAGGCAGCTGCAGGGCCTGCCCAAGGCATTGTGTTGCCCCAGGTGCCTATACTGGAGGATGTAAAATTTTGCAGTTTTGCAGACAATGCTAGGGCAGAACTATCAGATTGCAGGTAGCTGACGAATATCTTAAGGATATTCAGTTTAATGTTTACAGTACTTACAGGGCATTTCTGCAATATTCAAAATATACAAGGCTATTTAAAAGTACTAAGATAAAATAATGAACAAAATAGCAAACACTAGTTATAAAAACAGCTCACAACTACTGACTCAACCAAATACCTACTGTAATAAACAAACAAAAATGTTATATGTAATAAAAATGGAAGGCTGCTAGGGATGACCAGTTTTCCAAAGCTTATGGCTGACTGAAGTAAAGACACTGTTTC
This sequence comes from Varanus komodoensis, assembly GCF_004798865.1. Taxonomy (NCBI): domain Eukaryota; kingdom Metazoa; phylum Chordata; class Lepidosauria; order Squamata; family Varanidae; genus Varanus; species Varanus komodoensis. The sequence continues at coordinate 35,330,124 of NW_025335268.1, read as the reverse complement.
TCAGCGGCTACATTCCAGTAAACCATAATTGATGTTAAACAGATTTTATCAGTTTGGACAACATAGCAAATTGCAGTTAAGCAAAAATGTAAATGAAAGCTTCCTACGTATAGTTGCACTAATGGAAGGAAGAATAGGGAACATGTAAACACAGGCTCACTACAGCTTGTTCTTGACTCAGTAAATTATGATTTAACATTATTTACATACCTGGCCAGCATCATAGCTCTAACTTGTGATGGAGAGCTAGAAAGGTTTGGAATAGAAAATGGATGGATGGATGGATGGATGGATAGATAGATTGATAGCAAGAGCACACAAAATGCTTAATCACCAAGCTAAAACTGGCATGTAAAACTTTCTGCATTGGTGGCTTTTCTGCATTTCTGAAATAGCAATAGATCCATCATGACCTAAATTTTGTGATGTGAATAAAAAGAATGGTTATTAGGGAAAACATGTGGACATACTAGTTATAGAATATAGAAATGCTGTATTACTATGTAAACAACAAATTAAACAGGATAGAAAGATACCAGCTCCTAGAATAGCCAATAAGAGATCATAACTGTGTCTCTGGAGCACTACCAACAGTGTGTTTAGCTTAGGCAATTTTGTGAAAAGGCTGTGCCATTTAATGTATTTACCAATTTTATTAATTTTTTTAATTGTTTGACTAAAAAGTGCTTTAAATTAGGCACTATATTATATTATATTGCAAGTGCTTGTAAAACTATAGGTGGCAAGTACCATCTGTTCTATAAGAGGGAATACCTCTTCTAAGATAATAATGTGGTGCATCATCTAAAACTAAAGTATGCTTTCTGCATCAAAACCACTGTTTTTATTGTTACATAAATGGAATAATTGGCTAAAATTTATTTGGGTAAGAAGCCTAATAAAAAAGGGTCTATGTAAATCTAAGTAATCACTATGTGTATGCCAGGAGTATGAGTTGAGAGATAAAATCACATACTAGAAATAAAAGAGGAATAACAGGTGGAAGTGTATGAGGACTTGAAAAGGCTTGCCCAAGATGAAAAAATTAAGCATTGTTGAAGACATATTTATGGAATTAAACATATTTGATAGACCCAGGTTGTGACAAATCATATTATTCATGATAAGAAAACTGCATAATAAAGAACTTTCTGTGACTGAGTTTTCAAGCTGGTCTGTGGGGTTCGGTTTTTTGGGTTTTGTTCTATTTTGGTTTTGTTTTATATTGTTTTGAATTGTGTTCCCTTTTTTTCTACCTTCTCTTTCAGAACGGTTTGATCACCATTGCCCATGGGTTGGCAACTGTGTGGGGAAAAGGAACTACAGATTTTTTTATATGTTTATTTTATCTTTGTCCTTTCTGACAGTCTTTATATTTGCATTTGTTATCACCCACATCATCCATCGTAAGTATGCTAGTAAAAACAAATTGTTTTTTGTCATAAATATGCCATTTGCTGAAAACTTTAGTTTTAAGCTTTAAGCTTTTTGTCAGCCATGATTTCTTTACCTGTACCTTGACCTCAAGTTCCAAAATTATGCACCTAATTTGGCCATCAAGAAGATTTCCAACTGTAAAGCTTTTTTGTTAATTAAAAATCTTTGCAAACATTAATGCAAGAGATTGAGTAGAATTAAATGTTAGTTCAACTTAAGTCACATTCTTTTCATTGGGCTTACTCTAAGAAGAACTAACATTAGATGGAGCCTATTATTTATTTGGCTTTGGTTGTTCAACTTCTGTGGAAAGTTAACATACAAAGAAATTTCACAGAATGAAAAATCTGTGATTGCTCCAGTTTTCCTGTCCTCTATTTTCATTCTGCTGTAGACTCATTAGAATTCAGATTACAATGATTCAGGATGCTAGGGAGAGTTAAAAGATTTTAGATTATGTTGTAGTGAAACTCCAAAAACATGTTGACAGTCACAGATTCAAAAATGAAAAGGCAAATGAAGAAACACACTTGCACGCGCCCCAAGATAAATAAAGATCTGTCAAAATTGCATGTGTTAAGAGAATGGTTTTTCCTAGTTTGGGCCAAACTTACTGACTGGAAAACCTTGTCTTTAACACTGTTTCACCATTGAAAATTCTGAGAAAATATGTAAAATACTTGTAGCCCATTAATTTCATAAATGTGAAATGCATATGACTGAACCCATTTTCCTACTCCATATGCATTTCTCAAAATGTTGCCTTAGAGAGTCCTGCAACAGGTCTTCTGGCCAGGAGTGCCTGAACCAATCAATGCATTATATCAGGAATCTGTGGCTGGCTCCTCAAATTACTCTCTCCAGATGGTATTGAGGGGAATATGTAAGCAAGCTTGGAATTTGGGTCATAATATGGCACATACAGGATATTCTGATCCAACAGAAACATTTTTTAGAGAGAAAGTAAATTTATGAACATATTTCAATGGGAAAAATCAGCTTCTATGTTCTAATCCCATATTTGGATATTAAAGAACAGAGGAAATCTTATTCGTGTGAAACTGATCTTAATGAGAAAATATCTAACATCTGCAAACTCTGATTTTATTCCTTCATTTTTAACTTAGTATTTCAAGAAAAAAATAAAGCCTCCATTGGGAAATAACTATATATTGGATGTTAAATGGTTTTTTCATGTAGATATCATATATTTCCATTTGATATTTAGATTTCTTTTTTTACAGGATCTCAAAAAACAGGGTTCTTAAATGCACTCAAGGACAGTCCTGCAAGATATCCTTTCAATAGAATGTATTTAGATACTTTATGTTGGATCAGTTTTAAATGAGCTAATATCTAAATGTATTTGGGTTTGTTTTCTCTTGGCAGACCTATGGATTCTGCAAAATTAGATGTACTTCAGGTAACCACTGTCTCTGAAGCAAATTGTAAGATATTACTTGGGTGAAATGATCCTATGACCCCTAAGCAGTATTTAGGGGCCATAGGATTCTTTGGAAACAGATTTGAGTTTGGGAACAAAATTCTGACCTTGGAATTAGGGATCTGCAGAAAGGGCATCCAATTTGCAATGTTTTTCCGTCAGTAAGCTCTGGAGGGTCCTCTGATCCTTGGGATAGTTTTCAAGAATGTAGGGGGCTGTGACAGAAGGGAGGAGGAAGGCAAACCCTCTTCTGTGAGCAGTAGTTGTTTATTTTCACATGGTTAAAATAGCACATAAACTAAAGCACATTTCTGAAGTGTATTAAGGTTAATCGCTTCTGAGCTCTTTGTTATGGGTTTCATTAAGACAATCTGAATTAACATTTCATTTTGAAAAACAGTCACATTTCATCTATTTTATTTTAACAAATGAAGAAATGAATGAACTCATGAATAAAGAAAGAATACTACTGCATGCTTGTTTAAAGGAAAATAAATTATATTGAATTTTGAAGCTATATTGGGTTTGAATGGTTCTTTTTAAAGGAAGTTTATGCAACAGAGGAGAAGTAATTATAAAAGATCCATAGATATAACAAATCTGATTACTGCTGCCTTCCTCACATTTCAAGGAAAAAATGTGTATGTGGGCACTTAAAAATCAACAGTTGTGTTCTGAAATGAAATTAGTAAGGATACAGCACCATCAGAGAAAAAAAGGCAAGGGGACATTTATGATGATACCGTAATTCAGACTGTGGCAAACAGTGATGTATGTTGTGAATTTCTTAGTTATTAAAAGTATCAGAATTTGGAATCCAGTTCTGAGTTCATTTCTGAAAGATCAGATTCTATATGTTACTGCTTCAGGAAAGAACACAAAGTAGAATACTAGTGGCAGAAAGTTCAGTACAAAAAAAGAGAATAAATTGGCAGCAGATGGGTAAGAGAGGAGGCAAGATGATATCAAAGTCCTCCGAGGTAGCTGGTACCCTGGTTCTCGTTTAATCTGTTCCAGTGGCCACCTTTATAAGACTGGGGCTTGGAACTTGCAAACTGCCAGAACATTCTGTGTCAAAAACATGATAGAACTTACTTCTGTCATCTATTTAACTTTCATATGGAAATATAATGGACTGAAGTATAAAATATTTATATTCAGCTTATAAAGATGGGAAAGAGCTCTGTGCATTTCTGTAAATATAGAAAATATTTTCTAAAATACCTTACTGAAAATATAGAAAGGTAAACAGTTATACATTCATCTGATAAGACTATTTGCTAAAGAGAAGACATTCTTACACTATTCTACATGGCATATTCAAATTGTAATTATGACAAAGGAGAATAATCAGAATGTTACTGTATCTGTGCAGTTGTGCTTTCAATCCTCGTTAAAGACTTCTTATAACTGGCAATTCTCTTCTAGTTAGAGTGGAGAAGGCAATGTGTGGTAATAACTGCTAGAATTTCTGTTGCAGTTTTAGAGCTGTTGCTGTCACAGATCTCAGAAGCACCTGCAGTATGCATGTTCTTCCAGTTAGCAAAAATGTACCCATATTTGGGTATTACCAGTGATGGTTATTATCTGACACTGGTTTTTAATACAGGGTTTATTGAATTCTGGATATCTGTTGCATGTTTTACTGTAAAACTGCCTGTTAGAGGCTAAAGCACCTGTGGTTAACCCAATACTGGGTTATTTAGCCCCTAAAATCCCAGTGCTCCAGATTCACATATTATGCTCACAACTTACAGCTTGTAGCAGGTTAATTAAAAGTGGAAGGGAGGAGCACATGGTCATCCTTGTTTGTGCAAATGGACCTTTTGTGATGTAAATTTTATCTGCAATATTGTCTCATTAGGACAAAGTGATTATATAAGGAGTATATTTGTGTATTCTTCTAAATGCATAATATTTGAGATTTAAAAACTGCACACAAATATAACAAATGTCTTGCTGTAACAAGTCCACCCTAGCTTGGTCAAGTAAAAAAAAAAGAGAAATTCGTAAGACTAGAATGCTGGTGCTAACCAACTTATCTTGGTTGTCCCCAAAATCTGGGAAATCTTCCTACTTGAAATGACCACGAGACTATCATTAATAGCCTGTATATTGCCTTGACTTTGCATCACTGTGCTGGAAGCTGTGGTATGTTTCTTCTCAGTTTGGTCCATTGTTGGGCTCTCAGGTTTTCATACTTATTTGATCAGCTCCAATCAAACAACAAATGAGGATGTAAGTTTTTTCCTTTATTCAGTGTTTTGTTTCCATCTTTATATATTTCATTTTCATTTCTTCATTTAGCTAATACTTTTAAAAGAGATAATTTGGTGCAAGGCACAGTCAAGTGCGCTTTCCCCCATTTCCTTGTTTGTTTATTGGCTACTACAGGCATTATTATCTATTACTGCCACCTTGACAGTTTGTGCAGAAACAAATGAGTACTAGAAGGACTGAAGGACTGCCAGGTGGTCAAGAAGGGACACCTTGCCCAGTGGAACACAAGTGCCATTTCCCAAACAAATCCTCAAGAAATAGTGTTGTATGAGTCAATAGCAGTGCTTGGAGCATCAGTTCTGAGCTAAAAGATACCCTTCTCAGCAGGTAGAGAAAGGATACCACTCTGCTTTGCATTGGAAAAGACCCCTTCTGGGGTGGTCATTAGTAGACTCTGAACCCCATGTTCCTCATACACTCTGCTCCACTTTTAAAAATCCAATTACTCTTGATGGGGCTACCAAGCTCATTCTCTTCTTTTTCTGTCCAGAGATGTGCATTTTTAACATATAGCATGACTCTGCTTCCCTGTGTGTTCCTTTTGCTCTTTTTGAACAAGTTATATCCTTCACTTGATGAATTCCAGTCATGGGAGTCAACCCACCAAGTTTCAGGTACACTTATCAAGTTGTATTCGCCCCCTTGTATTAAAAGTTTGTGCTGTTTGTTTCTCATGCTCTGGGCATTACTATGCAGACATTGAAGACCGCTTCCTAGCTCTCTGCTTAACTTTTGGGCATTTGCTTTCTCCATTGTGGTGCAGAAGCTGTTGTGTGTTGTTACACCCAAGTTTACTTGTCTTCCTTTCCTGCTGAATTTCTTCATGCTTTGGCCAAACACATTCTTCCCAGTCCTTATAAGGTGCAATGCATCCCTTGATAGTGGTCCACCTTCCAGGTAGCATAGTCCATGGCCCCAGAATCCAAATCATTCATGTCAGCGCCACATTTGTAGCCAGGCATTCAACCAGAGTGTTTTTCTTTCCCTTTCTGTTCCTTTTCCAAGTACTGGGAGGATGGATAAGATAACTATCTGGGCCTCAAAGTTCTGGAGTTTCCTTCTCAAAACTTCAAAGTCACATGATTCCTTCAGTGATCTGCATGGAAGTACCATTTGTCCCCACATGCTTTAGAAGGAAGGGATACATGTCAGTGGGCTTTGTAAGCACTGGCAACCTTTCAGTCACATCCTCCGGTGAAACAGCATACCTGGCGAGTCCATGGGTCTTCTCAGCATATATGAATTTCTATCCCATGCAGCAGAAAATCACCCACAGCAACTACCTTTCTTCTTGTAGGTCTTGTTATCATTGCTTTTGTTTGACTGACCTTCAGCCTATTGCTTGCAGTTGCACCCATTCATCAGTAGTTCCTCCTCTACAGGCTGCACACCAGTCTCATCCTCATCCTGAAAGCAGTTCCATAGTTCCACTGTTTCCATGGGTACAGAGCACATTCTAGTTCATCTGCTTCTAGCTGTCACCCTTTCCCAGGAAGTTTCCTCTACTTCATTTTTCCTTATCTCAGGACTCTCCTGTTGCTCTTCTAGTACTTCAGCTTCACTTTTCTTTGCCATTCTACTACTATGTCTAAAAACATAGTTAGGTTCGAAGGTTAACAACAGAATGCTACTAGTTTATAAGTGTGGGTTACAAGAAAAAAAAATAAGGCCCTCCTCTGTCAAATTGTGCTGCCAAACTCCTGTTAGCTGTATGTGTTCACTTGTTCCTTAGGAACATGCTTACTTGTATAGCCTCTGGACCAACTTGGGCAGCTTCCTTTGCCCTGCTGAGCTGGGAGTCGGTAAAAAGAATGAATCTTTCCACCCATACAGCTGCTAAGAGTGGTTAGAGAACTCCCCTTCAGTCCCAGCTCTCAGCACACATCCTCGATTGCCGTTCTCAGTAGCATATCATGAGCACTTAGAAGAGATAGAGAGTGAGTGGCCACTAACCTTCTTGCCTTTGCCTCTTTTCCCACTACACCTCCACTGCAAACTCCTGTTAGCTGTGTAAGCATTTGCATGAGGATGAGGTTGCTAGAAACCCAATAATGCAGTATTTGATGTAGGTTTTAGGATCACCAGAAATTAAAACCCAGAAACAGATTTAAGAAGTGTTCTAGAATCAAAATAACTACCAAAATAATGTGGAATAAATTGAGGAGCCATATTTGGCATCAATTCTCCCTGTCTTCTCACCAGGTCCAGGGACCCGGGTTAGCAAAGCAACATTTTCCAGTCCTGAAGTCTTTGTTGAATGCTTTTGGACTTGTTGGGGCTGGGGTGAAGAATGACTGAGGATTTACTAAGAATTCCACTATGTTTGATGGGGGTTACACTCTCATAATTGTGTAACTTTGCAGCCTAACCACGTGACTTGTTCTAGTCTACAATATATTCCTCCTCTCTTCCTGACAATGTGCCTTGTTCAGTGTGCAATTAATCAGGAGATGTTTAAGGTGCCATACAGCTCCTTGTTAATCCCAGGTGCTCCATCTTCCCTATCTCTTCTAAACACAAGAGGTTAATTAGCTTGCCTGCTATTAAATTTAAATAATAGTACTTATTTCAAATTCTGAGTATATATATTGCATATGTAATTTAGCAAGGATCTGTTTGTTAGGAAGCTTTCCAGTTTTGATAGGGTAGGTTGGGATGCTATCTGATAGTGTAAGTAACTATGCGTAAGCAACTTCCATGCTTTATTCTAGGATATAGTCTTCATTTCTTACCTCCAAGAGAACATGGGGGACTTTGCAGAAGTTTGAGAGTCTTTAAAGAGATATTAATTTCACAATGATTAAATATGAAAGTAGCTTTTAGTCCTGGGATGTTGTTGTTTTTGGTACTAGCATTTGTTACATTTTAATTGTTTAATTCCCATTGCAAACCACCCTGGAAATATGATTGAAAGGTGGTATAAAGAACCTACTTACTGTAATTAAAAATTTGAGTCCTAATCACATTCCCAGGATGTGATGGAGATTGCAATAGCTCTTCTTCAAATATATCCTGGATAAGCATCTGGTTCAGACATCCCTTTGCTTTTGGAGGTTCTGTTTGTCAGAAAGTTTCATAGAATGCTATGGTTAAAATAGGATGTTTCAATGCAAGCGATTAAGATTTAAATCAAAGCCAAAAAAATTACTATGTGCTCTTGGCCTTCATAATTTCTTGGCTTAGTTTACCTCCATGATTCTTAGCAGAACTATGAAATACTGTAGCACTTGGTGTATTTAAGAATGAAACAAAATTAAGAATGAGCCACTAATATTCATTTCTTACTAGATCAAGGGATCTTGGTCAAATAAACGAGGTAAAGAGAACTTCAATCCCTACAGCTATGGCAACATTTTTACTAACTGTTGCTCTGCACTTTGTGGGCCCCTCTCTCCCAGGTAAGACATCAAATGAATTCTTTTGAATCCCTTATTTCCATGTTGTCCTTTATTGTGATCTTTGGGATAGGAATATATAACATGCAAAACCATATAGGTTGCTATAGACCATGCTGTTTTTTTAGTCCTTTGGTGGTCCTGTGCATTTCATGGCTTGCTGATAATGGATCATAGTAAGATTGCACAGAAACTAAAAAATGCAGCTTTTTTCTATGCCCTATGTCTTAGGAACATAGAAAAATATTGTGTTTTGTACAATACCTATCCAGGCTTTTTTCATAAGTGCAGTATGATTTGATGGTCTTGGGGTGAAACCTTTTTTCCTTTAAAGTTAGTGCAAAACTATCTGTAACATGATTTTTTATTATTCTATAGCTTAATTGACAGAAGAGGATTTATACAACCAGATACTCCACAGACATCAGCTCCCTCAAATGGCATTACAATGTATGGGGCCACACAGTCTCAGAGTAATATGGTAGGAACCATCCCATAATGTTGCTCAAGCACCCTGTGAATGTTTCTCTTCTGTGTTTTCTTGTGAATTAATCGTCACAAAACTAACTAGATGCTACTGATATCTGAAATGAGAAGTCATAAAATTGTACTGTAGTAAGCTGTAGTTGTCAACAAGATTTTCATTAGTGCTAATGCAAAATTGTAGCCTAATGGAAATAAGAAAAAGGTACTCATTGTCTGTCTATAGACTGTAGAACAGTAAAACTAGTGTCAAGAGAAATTGCCATGTGTGGTTGAAGTTTTGCTTATCCTTACCAAGAATTATTTGTTGGTCATGGATGGACTTTTGATCTTCAACAGCATAAGTGTTACTTTTAAAATACTGTCTCAATATGCTGTTGAATGTGTTGCACAAATTCTTGTTGCTTGTAAAACTCATTGTGTCAGCATGAGTAGATGTATAAAGAGAAGACTTGGAATTTCTTGTTAACATGGAGATGACCAATGTGCTTGACTATTGCAAATGTCTCACTTTTTAAAAAATTGTGCCAGTGACTCCTGTTGTGTCTGCTTGGGAGCAGTACATTTTTCATGTGCCAAGAAGCAGATAGAGGAACATTTTTAACTGAAACCTTGTTAAAGCAACCAATGTCTAGAGCGCATGTTCTAAGATAATGTCAATCTTCCTATGTATTTTTAGTTTCCTAGTTTTCTTCCCAGTCTCTGTGGGAAAGAAATACCAATATTAAACAATTCAATCTTTTTGCACTTAACTGAAACAAAAACCTTTTCACACTTTTTATAGCTGTGTGACTGGTTTTGTTATCCATAAAAGTAATACTTTTAGAAATTAGATTCACTTGATCAGTACATTTTTAAGAGTCTGTTCATTTACTATTTTCATACTTGCTAGCAATATCAATTTTTTACTTTTTAAATAGCAGATATGTTTAACTGATTCCCATTAATCATATTTCATAGCAGTAGTTTCTTAAAATTTAGAGTGCAATCCTATACATATTTACTCAAAGGTAAGCCCTGTTGAGTTCAATAGCACTTTTTTACAATTAAGTGCAAATAGGACTGCAGCCTTTGCCATTTTTGGCCAGTTTTACTTTCAGAGCAACTCCAAAAGACTTAAAATTTGGAGGCCTGAAAAAGATTTGCCTTCCTTATGATGACATCAGTTCTTGATGTTGAGTTTTCATTGTGATCCTCTGGTTTCTGTAGCCATAGAAAAGTGTTTCCATTTTGTAGACAGAAATTATATGTAGTCTTTTAAAAAAATCTCTACGAGATTGTTAATAAATTCATATATTTAAACTTTGATGTCAGGTGTCAAGTTATTTACAGCATTCATTACCTTACAGCATTTTCTCCTGCTGTAGCTTTACACTGGGCCCTTTTTCGATGACAAGTTCTTAATCAATTTTTTGTATATAAGCTAAAAAAAAATCCAGATCTTTGCTTACAGCTGATGGCTGAGGTCAGTCACAGACCCAATTTCTAGTTTACAACTCTTTAGGTGGTAATTGGGATGATATCTTCCTTAAATTGTAGCACTTGTACTCCTTCTAGTTTGCAGTTTGCCTTGCTTTTATTTCCATACCTCTTCTAGCTTTAGCTTCCTAGACAGCCCACTTCTTCTTCTTCTAACACAATTCAGGACTCACCTGTCTGGAGAGTTATATGCATGTAGCCTAATTTGGCTACCTCACAGCTGGATAAGATCAGTGTCAATTAACCTGGCCTGTTGACGAGAATGTTTGGGAAGTAGGTGGAAACCATTTCCCCTCTCCATAGTTTTCCTAGAACTGCCCCTTGTTTTACTGATAGACGTCTGCAATTTTACCCTAAGTGGAGGTGAAATCAATGCTGAAAGTTGATTGTCAGATGTACAGTGCCTTGCAGAAGTATTCACTTTGACTTTTTTACATGCTGTTGTATTGAATTGGAATTGAAATGGATTTAATTGGCATTAAATGTATATAAGATACTCAATACGGTGAAGGGCAAAATATTTTTATTGTGACACCGAAGTTAAATAAGCAAAATCAAACTGTCACTTGCTGGTTGTATAGGTACTCACTCCCCTTTGCTTGTGACATGCCTAAGTGCATAAACTTTGGTGCAACCCACTGCCTTTTTCAGTCACCTACTGTAAATAGTTGAATGGAGTCCGCTGAAGTACAATTTCAGTGCTACATGATTTCAGATTATTGCACTGAAATATTGCACCTATTTGTGGAAAGCCACAGAGCTTGTTGCAGAATATATCTAAACAAATACCATCATGAAGACCAAGGACCTATTAAAAACAACTCAAGGATAATGTTGTACAGAAGCAGCAATAGGGATAGGTCATAAAGAAGATCCTCTGAAGCAAATTAAACCCATCATGGAAATACTATGGCTTAGCTGTAACTATTTCTAGAGCAGGTGGTACACCAAAACTCAGTGATCAAGTAAGCAGGGCAATTGAGTCCAATAGAGTCCAGTGGTAACTCTGATGCAGCTAGGAAGATCCACAACTGAGATATGAGAAATTATTCATGGAATAACGATCACTCAGATACTCCACAAAGATCAATTTTATGAAAGAATAGCAAGAAAAAGGGTATTGCTGAACAAACCTATACCAAAGCCTGTTTGGAGTTTGCAAAAAGGGAACAGGGGAGACACAGCAAATAGGAAAAGTTTCTCAGGTCTGTTCGACCAGAACTGAACTTTTTGGCCTTGCTATAAAACCCTGTGGCACAAAGCCAACAGAGTTCATTGCTCTGAGAGGACCATCCCCTTGATGAAGCATAGAGGTGGTGGCAACATGTTGTAAAGGGGCTTTTTCTCAGCAGTGGCTGGGAAATAGTTCAGGATTGAGGGCAAGATGGATGGTGTCAAATTCTAGAGCAATTCTAGAGGAAAAGCTGTGCTAGGCCGAAGGGATCCTATGACTGCAGTAGAGATTCACTTTCTAACAGGGCAATGACCCTAAACACACAGCCAAAATAACACTGGAGTGATTTATAAACAAGAATCTGAATGTCTTAATATGGCCACTCAAAGTCCACCCTTCAATCCAATTAAGAATCTGTGGCGATATTTGAAAGGTGCTGTTCACAAATGGTCCACATCCAGCCTGTCAGAGTGGGAACAGTTTTGTCGGAGAGAATGGGCAAATATTGCAGCATCCAGATGTGCAAAATGATAAAGGCTTACAGTGGCAATTACTAGCAAAGGCGCTTCTACCAAGTATTGATGGGGGCAGGGGAGGTTGAATACTTTGGCAATTAACAAGTGTCAGGTTGTTTGTGTTGACTTGACTTTTGTGGCACAATAAAAATATTTTGCACTTCACAATGTTGAGAATCTTCCACACATCAGGTAGTAATGATGCCTATTAAAATCCATTTCAGTTCTTTAGGGTAACACAAGAAAATGTGGAAAAGTCAAAGGGAATGCATATTCCTGTAAGTCACTGTAACATCTGTCCATCAACTGCTATTTCAATTCATCATCTTTTTAGTTGCTGCTACTCTGAGAAGTTGTATTTCAAATATACTGTTTTCGTTATTGGGTAAATGATGGAATTTGGGTCAAAGTTATAGCTTGCCTTGCTGGCGATTGATGTTTGATACAGTGTTTGGATTTAAATAATCACATACTCTAGTTTATGTGATGGAACTAGTTTTTAGGTTTGCAATATTTTTGGAAGTTTCTTGGGTTTCTAAGTATCTTCAGATAAATTGAATATTAACTCAACCCCTTAAATGCTTTAAAAGATTTTTTTAAAAATCAACCAAAACTTAGTTCAAAGAAATGACAAACAGGATTTTGATTCCATCAGATTGAGAAGAAAATGTTTACAGTCAAAGGAAAGTACGGAGTATTACAGTAAGAAAAATTGAAACAATAGCAACCCAGAAGGTGTTAAGCTCTTTAGGAACCATTACATAATTTTTCTTAAAGGAAAATATACTAGTGGTGGGAAAATAAGGGAGGGTTACAAATGGAAAAGTGATGATATCTGAATATGCTGTAAAATTCTGTGAACAAAGCAGGGTAATTGCACAATAAAAGCCTTCTCTGGAAGCATCCAAAATGATTGATAGCATACTCCTATTTTATGCCCATCAACTGAGTTCTAAAAAAATGTGTTTGCTTCTCATATTATGAATAAGAATTAATACTGCTGCCAGCTAAACGGCATGGACACTTATATTTCCCTCTCTTGCAGAAACATGCATTGCACAGTCTTTGCTTCAAAGATGTTGATGCAGAACCAAAGTATGTTTTCTGAGTAGTAAGCCCTATTTTTTTCAGTGGGCATTAATTCTAAATTAAGTGTCCCTAAATCTTGTGGCAACCTAAAAGAAATTCCTAGTCATATGTGGTGATCTGGTGACATGTCTGGGCTAACAATTGTATTTCTGTGGCAAGCCACCTATTTTAGTTATTCATGCTTGTTGAGAAAAAACACTTTAAATCAGTTGATTTATAACAGTGATTCTAGGGTCATAATTTTTCTGGATTATTTAAATCATGATGGATAGACCGAGCATCATCAGTTTGTATTTTAACAGTGCCAGAATATCAATTGTCTTAATGTTCCTAAAGTAAGTTGAAGATTTCTAGGTGTGCATTCATATCTTAACACCTACAGATGTCAAATAATGATTATTATGCCTCGCTATTGTTTTTAGTCTACATTCTAACCCTAGAAGTGAGTTTAGCCTCTGTAGCTTGACCTTGTTATCATTGTTCTCAGTGTCTAAATCTGCTGTGATTTCATGAAGATGTGCCATTTACTTATCATGATCATAACATTTGTAGAGCAATTAGCTTAAATGACAATCTGTTTGGTAGCATAGGCACCCAGCCTTTCCTCTCTGAAAATTTTCACATTAACCCTATTTTTCAGACTAACCTTGTTGCAGCTAATCAGATAATTGATGTAGTGGAATTCTTAATTCAAGACAATGTTTCAATGCCACAGAAGTATTTGTGAAATGTTGAATATGATAGCCAAATGAATTCTTTCTGTTCCATGTAATCCATCTAATTTATTCTTGTTCTCTAACTCTATAATACAGTCTCCAACACTTCATTAACGTAGTTCAAACACCATTGCTTCACTTCCTAAATGTTACAAATGATTTGGTTTTTTATATTTTCTCTCAATATTTCCATTATTTTAATAGGGGACTGAAGTTAGATTAACCAGGTGGTAAATTGCCAGGATCACCCTTTCCTTTTTGAAGGTTGGTAGTATATTTTGGTTTTTTTCCACCCAGTTCACCCCCAGTTCTCTATCACCATTCAGTAGTTTTATAAATTCATTAACTAACTCCTTTTCACCATAGAAATATGCCATGAGAATCCACACACTCACTGGTGTTTATGTATCCTAACCATGTTATCATTTTTCATTAATAATGATGGCTGCAATCCACAACCACCTCCTTCAGAGAAATCCCATTTATTTTAATAGGGACACTATTCTAGATTCACAACTATAAATTGTACCCCATAATTGACCCATTGTTTATTTTTTAAGACCATTCTACACAGGAAAGCGTATCAGTACCAGTCTCTCCATCATTTCAAATCTGTATCTTTTTCTTAAATAAATTTCTCCTGAATCTATAATAGTTTTAATACAACTTAGTGCTACTTGAATACTTTACTCATTCTTTTTGCAATATTCATCATTTTTATGCAGCTTTACCTTCTCTTTCTTCATGTTTGGTTTCAAATCTGGGATATTCTGTTATGCAGACAACTCTATTCCATTAACTATGGTTTATTCATTTATTATTACAGTGATTGTTAATAGAAATAGACTTCAATAGACTTTGCCAAGGCAATTTACATTAAAAAATACAAAACAATTTAAAATGCAAGAAAATCAAAGCAGTAAGAAAATGTAAAGACTAAAAAGCCAGCAATATCTTAAAAATAAACATAAATAATTCTCAGAGAATATATTGAAGCAAAAAGGCCTGGGAAAGTAAAAAGATCCTTACCTAGAGCCAAAAGGACAACCATGTAGGGAGAGCTTGCTGTGGGGAACATTCCATAATTAAAGCACTATGTTGGGCAGGTTTGCCTATCACACCAACGCTCCATCACGCTAACCCACTCTGGCAATAAACCTCAGTGGGGTGGTAGTTGCACAAACAAGTAACAGTGCTTCTTACAAATGAATGAGCACACTATGAGCTGTTCTCCTGTTCCTTTCTGCTCAGCCCTCCTGATGATAGCCCAGGAGACCTGGCACCTAATAGGGTATTTTGGACCGGGAATAACAATGATTTCATATATATGCTTCCCTGTCTTAACAACCTTTTTTTCCTCCTGCCCATACATTTGTTTTCATAAAAGCCCTACTTCTGAAAGCTGTCAAAAGGAGGTGTTAGCATAAAGAGGAGTATGCTTTTCTATCTTTCTGAACACCTAAAATATCAGGAATGGGTGGAAAAGCTAGGGGCACTCAGAACCCTAAGGATTTTGCTATGGGGGAGAGGAAGACATCTACTCCTTTTTTGTGAGCAAAGATCGCTCATGGCATTACTTTCCCTTGACAGCTCCCCCTTTGACAGCTCCCAGGAGAAAGCAAGATGAAAAAAAAGGTGAATGCCCAGGTTTGGTACTTGCTGCACTTTGTAACAGATACTCCTTAGAACATGGGTCCTCAAACTAAGGCCTGCGGGCTGGATCCGGCCCACCAAGCCGATTTAACCAGCCCACCCCACAGGTTTTGCACTCGCTGGGCACGCATGGGGGCATGCACATGCATGCAGCTTGCTCGCGAGGAGGTCGTTTTGGACTAGCTCAGAGAAAATGATCTCCTCATGAGCAGGCTGGCGCCCCGCCATGCGCACCTGGCAGCAGCTTGTTCATGGAGAGATCAGTCTGGACTCGATTGGAGAAAATGATCTCGTCACGAGCAAGCCGGCACCTTGCTTTTTGCATGCCTAGCGGCAGCTTGCTCATTTTGGACTCGATCTCGTCACAAGCAAGCTGGTGCCTCACCCCGCACGTCCCCCCATCCTCGCCTCGCATGTGTGCATGTGCGTGCACGCCCCCCCCCCCCCCGCCAGCACCGCCTTGGTGGCCCTCGCCCACCACTGGCACCTGTCAACTGGCACCCTTTAGAAAAAGTTTGAGGACCTCTGCCTCAAGACAGTGATTAGTGCAGGATTAGTACTTAGGAGGCTCACGTGGGAGTAGTCCCCTACTCCTTCATGACTCTCAGCCTAACCAGCTTCACTGGATAAGAGGAGAACTTTGTAAGCCACCTTGGGTTTCCTATAAAAGGAAGAAAGGCAGGATACAAATGTAATAGTAGTAGTAATAGTAACATGACAGCCTCTCATGGCTATTTATCCAAGTCGGGTTGTTGTGTTGTACAAACATACCTCAAACAGTGGGAGGATCTGCAGATGGCTAGTGCCAAGAGTAACATATGGCTAGCCACATACAGTGATACCTTGCTGTTAAGCCATGACAGGATTTCAACGCTAGCCTTTTTAGTTTGGCCTGCAAACTAATAGAGAACTACCAGGCCCAGGGAGTTCAGAATATGGCAGCTAGGCTATTAATTGCTATTTCTGAACAATCTTCAAAAGCTACATGGAGGTTAACAGAGATTGGATCATCCTATCCAGAGCTAGAACTCATATGCTAGCATGAGGGGGTCAAATCTGTTCTGCTAATGTCAAAGCTAAGGGGGTTAATGTATAAGGATTTCCATTTTCCCAGTTTCTTTTTCTCTCTTTTCTCACATTCACTTAAAACCTTTAATGCCTGATGCAATAAAAAGAGAACTTCAAAGCCAGAGTGAAAAAGGGAGAGACTGTGCAGCACACCACTATCATAAGCTTCTTCATCTCACAACATCTGGCAAAAATCTGTGTGCCATACCTGGAATCATGTATGGAAATATTTCTGCTGTTGATTACTGTAACTATCTGTATCAATGTAACTCTTAACTGTGGCTAAGTTTAGTTGGGAATGTGTGAGTGAGAAGGGTTCACTTTCAGAAAGGAAGACAATCCTGTAGTCTTGCTCCTAATTCCTTAACCATAGCATTATGTCTGCAGCCTTAGTCGTTCACAGTGCAGCCCTAACACTTGCGTTTGTGCCTTTTAACCGTTCTCTAGATTTCTGCTTGCCTAGAATTCTTATTATTTTTAGACTCTTTGCAATTTTTTGTACATTTTCTTACTGTCTTTTGTTACGTTATTAACTGGACTTCTACAGCAACACCAGACTGGGCTTGTTCCACATATAGCAGTTTGTGAACATTGTAGAAATAAATAAATCTACAAGGTAAAGGCCCAGGTAAATAGCTCCCATGAAAATGCTTTGTTTGAAAACACTTTATTAAACAGATTTCAGTTTTTTCCCATTTTTGAGTAGCACATTTCAGGAAACCATCCAATACTTTCTCCTTTTTTTGCTAAAAATATCATTCCACTGGTATGCTCTGTCACCTTCCTTCCTAGATAGGAACACAGTATTACAGTAGTTCTACAAACCATCTGCTAGGTTATAGTTGCACATCTTTGGTCATAGTTGGACAGGCAACTTTACTGATGGTTAAACTGTAATTGCCCAAGCAGACTCACTAAATAGCCTTGGCCAGTCTTATCTTGGGTGTGCTCCAAAAATAATGTTATCTCATGCAGTTGCTTAGATAGTCCAAAAGAATGTTTCTTGGTTTTTCATTCAGACATACATTTTCGGTGTTGGAGGCAGGCATACAAAAGCTCGGTGGAGGACTTTATCCATTGCAGCTGCCCATAAACCTCTGAAATCAAAGGAGTTTGGGTAATGTTAAAAAGGAACAGGCAGTTCTAATACAGTGAGAGGATTTTTAAAGCTACTGATGCTGAAATTTAGATTTTTAACTCTGCAAAACTTTGGCATGCATTATTTGGGCATATGTTAGTGCCCTGATGGAACTTTATTATAGTATGTTTTATTTCTTGTAGCTATTATTTAGCAGTAGTGCCCTATGTCGTGGGTAGGAAGTGGTCAAAAGTATTGGACAGTTACTAAGCGACAGTGGGACTCATCTCCTGACTGGTTCATACTTTCTGGCAGTGTTTAGAGCACAAGGCAGCTAGCCCAGCATGGTGCTGAATGATTAATGCATAACTACCGCACTCCTGCACAGTTGCAGCCCATGGTAGTAGTTATACACTGTTTTCCACCCTACCTCACAAGTCACTCTATGTTGTACCACCTCAGCTGGTGCTGCTGAAATGGATGTGAAAGAGAAAGAAAACATTTAAGGGTGGCTTGCTTATTTCTAAGGTCCTCACTCTCTGGCTTCTGCAGCCTAGTCTGCTGCTTATACATCCCCACTCATGGTATCACTGCTACTATTTCCATTTTTCCATAATAATATCTAAATGAGAATTACTTCTTAAGCCTTACCCAGGAGAGAGAACTATGGTACCATAAAGATGAGCAAATTATCTCATAAACTTTCATGGCATCTGATGGAGTAGACTGTTCTGCACAAAACCCTTTGCCATAACACATTTGTTCATCTTTAAAGTGCTCCAAGACTCTTTGCTTGCAACAGAAACAGCTTTTGCACTGAAAGCATTTCATCTGCCATTTCTGTCTTTTTGGCTAAATTGAAACAGCTATTAGTATTTTTAAACAAACAAACCCCTCACCCAAACATGTAGCTAGAGGTTGCAATAGGGGTTCCTTCTGTTTGATTGCTGCCTTTTTTCATGGCCTGGCTGGAGCAAGTAACAAGACTGCAGAGACTTTCATGCCACAGGAGTAATTTGAGTGCCAGGCCTAAAATAACAGAAGTGGGTCTTACCATTTCCCAGGATGAAATATAATGCTGTGAACATTTTTCACAGGATAGATGCATCTCAAATGAGCTCATGCGTTCACTTAAACCTGTGGGAACTGTACTTGGTACACTGCTGTTAACAAGGGTACACTGCTAGTTCTGTGGCACCAGTCATGAGATCATCACTTGCCCCATTATTCCTGTTTTTAAAAAGAAGCTTTCTGTAGCCCTCATGTTTCATAGAAGAAGTATACTTGCAGGATAAGTATAGAAAAGAACAAGGCAGTCAGGTCAATTGCACTTAAGGAAATGATGCTAAGTAACATGCAGCTACTTTGTATAGTCATATGCAGTATATGCAGTTAGTAAGTTATTCATACTGTGTGCAGATTTTGGAACTATAGTTATATAGAGTTACAGGCTTTGTTGCTTATCTGAGGAACCTCTTTAGTTCCTAAAAAGGAAATTTTGACTGAAAAGTCAGCCTCAGAACAGCTATTTATAAATAAATGCATTCTTTGTCAATTAGAAATGCTTTACAGAGTAGATACTATTTGATGTTCATTTGAAAGGAAGGGGCCTTATCATTTTTCAGTACAGTTGTAGTGCCCTGAATGTTTTGAAGGGTGTTTTATGAATCAAACTAAATCTTTTAAGGTACAAGATGATAAATATTGTGGCTTGATTCCACCTTATGTGTTTCCTTGACTGAAACTGTAAACATTCAGTACAGTAAACTCCATTCAAAATAAAGTGTTTTATGACAGTAAATATTTCTAGATGTCTGTTCCTAATTAGTAACATTGTTCAGGCATAAAACATACTTGGACAAATTATAGTAATATCAGAATGATATAAAATTCAGTATAGTATGAAGAGTAAGTTGTATAAAACTTTTTTTTTTGCAGAAATAGCTCTTGAGGAATTAAAGGCTGGGATTTCAAGACATTTATATAGCTAAAATTGCATCACAGTGAATAAAGAATTTTGTACATGATAGCCTTGATTTTTTATTTCCCCAATAGTCTAAATAAAAGACCAGAGAGACAGCACCAAGTGCATGCACATATCTCTGTTTGTCAAATTTTGCAGCTATATAGATCTGTGTAATTCTTACATTTAGACTATTTGTATAGCTAAGACATTGAGCTAGCATGTCAAACCATCTTTCCTAAGCTGGAAAGGTGTGGGCCTGTAGCTGGATGGGTGACCACATGTGGAAGCAGAGCAGGGGATTGGACTGGATGGTCTTATAGGTGTCTCCCAATTCTACTCTATCCTAGTCCATCAGGCGTGCAAGATTATATTCCAATTGAATATTGCACAAATAGTGCAGTAAGGCCTTTCTATGTAAAGCATTTATCATGCATTGATTCCCTATTCATGGTTGTTTACAAGTTCTTTAAACAAGGCCATGACACTCCATTTTCACTTCTCTGTCTCACCTGCACTTTCAGCAAGTTTCTTACAAAGTAGGGAATATGCAGCATTTGTTTAAAAGTGAAAGAAACTATGATTTCCTCTTTTATATTTGTACTGTTCTGTTATACCACAGCGCCATCTAGAAGATGCATAGCTGAAAAGCAGCAAAGGAAATGTTCTTCTAGTGCTGAGTTAGCTCAGTTATGCAATAAAACTGAAAGCAGATATAGCGGATTAACAGTCAGCCTTTACACTGATTCTAAAAAATAATGCATAGGTAGTCTTCATTTCTGTGGAAAACTTGAAAATATGTGTGTGGAGTTTGCTTAAATGTTCAGCAACCAGAAAGGTGACCACACCCTACTTTTTTCCCTCTTCCCAAGTAATTCAGGGCTTACACATATATTTGTATATGCACTCCAGTGCATTCCTTCTCCACTTACCTCCCTAAATTTCCACAATTCCATGTTCTATGGGAAAAAGGAGAGGACTTAGTGCCTAAGCAGTTAGCTATGCAGCACAATTCAGTGCATGTTTACTCAGAAGTAATTCTCTTTATGTTCAATGGGGCTTACTTCAACATAAGGATTGTGTCCTAATTTGTGTAATGTATGGGGATCATATTTTTTGTAGTTGTAGAAAATAGAAACATTTTAATGCAGAAATATGAGGCTATGTAATAGAAGAAACATTCAACTATTCTAGGGTTCCAATAAAGTAATCTAAGGACCACTATCCATAGCACAAGGTTCCCCCCCCCCCACCATGCAGCCTCATATCATTATCACTTAAATTTGTTTTGCAAACCTTGAGTCCACAGCTTGCAAAAGGGGCTCTCTGGTGGAACAGTTGGGAAGAAAAATTAGGAACTCCTCAAGAAAGAATATAAATCACTCCAGCACGTTTTCACAAATTGTCAGCTGCCAAGAGGAAAAAAAGGATAGAAGAAACTTATTTGGACTCTCTTTGGGTCAATATCAAGGTTTCAGCCTGCTGCACATGGGCAGCAGGTACCACCTAACCCACTCAATGCTTCACATTTCTGCACTTGCAAACTACAAATTGCAGTTCTGCAAGCTGGCTTTCATGATCTCCCCAACCCTGCCCACAAAAATAGGGAAGGGGGAAGAACCCCAGCAAGCCCCGAATCACTCATTATTGTGGTGGGAAGGACTGCAAGACAATACCAGCCACCCGCAAATGCTGCTTACATATTATGGGGCAGTTGGCAATGAGGCTTGGCCAAGCTTGGGGGTTTTGCACTCTTGCCAAGCCGCTTGCTAGCTGATTCTGAGTGCCCGTGATGGGACTGGTCATCTGGCTTCAGGCTGTAGGTACTACAACTTCTAGAACAACCCATGGGTTCTCAGAGTAATACTCTGAACACTCAGAAAGAACACTTTATAAATGTTACTTTGGTTGCTAGTTTTGTTTTGCATGACTGCAAGTGCCATAGAATCCTGTACCTCTCATTTTGACTTCAAGCAGGAAACTACTTCCTTTTCAAAACTGCTTAAATACAGACACTAGCAGAAAAAGAAGAATGTTGTAAATAACTGTGATCCTGCTTATAAACATAATAAAACAATTAACTAGTGCAAAAAATAAAAGATTCTATTTTTAAGCAACTGCCTTATGGATTACAGATGTGTTATAAAGCACCCACTGCTGTGCTTCATGCTTCTATAAATGAGTTGGTATATTTTGTGTTTTACCTTTGGCCCTCATAGTCTATTCACATCAGAATAATATGCTAATCATATGCCTTATTTTATGTTGTACTGAATACTCGATGGCACATGCCTGTCACCACAACCACAATCTGTATCTGTCTTAATCCACAGTTGTTTGATATCAGTAAAATCAAAGAAAGGAGCCAGTTCTTAAACTCCACACACACATGGAGTTCCTGGAAGTTCCTCCTGCCTATTGCAGCCCCCAGCCACATGGCTCACATTGTACAAGAGCCCCTCCACAACCCTGGGGAGGTTTGAGGAGGCTTCAGGGTGAAGAGGGGAAGGAAGAATGTTTGCCTTTTCACTTGTGTAACCATTGGAGACAAAACATTATTTTTGAGTCAGCAGGTTTTTTGGTATGTTCTCTGTATTGTGCATGTTTAAAGCCTGTGCTTGCTGTAATTTCCCGTAATATGCTTTTTGCTTAATAAGGGTAGAGTTCTTCTATAGTCTGTCATCAAAAATCATTGCTGAGCAACTCAGTGCCATAGATACGTGTGTTACCAGAAATTGCCAAAAGCCAGAGGATTGAGTGTGTCTGTGTGAATGGGGCCAGTCATCCCACATGCAGACTCCTGTGCATTTAATGCACGTGCACAAATGACCTAGAGAAAAAGGGAATAGCATTAAAGTTGCTCAACAGTTGTTTGAAAGGCGTTATGATGCGATCCAAAGCGAAATCTGACAGGACTAGTCAAAAGACCTACAGAGAAGAATGTAAATACAATTGTAAGCTGGTAAAAGGCACCGTTAGTTACCAATCAGTTCTTTGGCGATATGTGAGGGCTCTGACACTCCCAATACTGCAAGTGCTGGTCATAATGTATACTTTCATTTCCATGGAATGGACTGAGATGAAGTGCATGCTCTGCTTGTCAGCCTAACAAAGCGGTATTACTAACAACTCTCTTCTTTCTCTTCACACCCCATTTCTCTTTTGCCCATATCCTTCCATCTCTCTGTCTGTCTTCTTTTCATATGTCTTGCGTGCTATTTTGGCGCCCTTCAATTCTTCAGTGTGATCAAGATCAGTGCATTCAGAGCACTAAATTCGTTTTGCAGGCTGCTGCCACTCCACTTCTCCAGAGCGATCCCAGCATAAGTAGTGAAGAGCTGCGTTTCCCTGGAAAGACCTCTATCAGTGCTCCCTGTGCCACATTAACACTAGGGCAACCAACACCACCCTCCTCCATGCCAAATCTCACAACAGAAACAGGTTTGACAGACATGATGCCATTAAAGCAGGACCCTGAAAGTCATCAGTTTCTTACTCCTGAGGAGGCACCTTCACCACCTGGTATGTTGCCAATTGGAAGTCCAATGACACACAGCCGTACCATGCATATCCTCAGCCTAGCCAGCCAAGATTCATTACATGAAGACTCAGTACGTGGCCTTGTGAAACTCAGCTCAGTCTGATCGATTTTAAATTTGAGAGTGATTTACCAACAAGAAAAAGGTGCAATGCCGCTTTTGGACTACATGATGTATATAAGTTACTGAAACTTTACTATATAACAAAGTCTATTAAAAGGACAGTTTATTTTTGTGCAGTGAACTTACAACATTTGTTTAATAGCCAATTTATTGGTGGCTTGGATCTGATGGTGACATTGTCTAATTAACCGGAATGCACACTAAACTTGTTTGGTGACTAATGGTATCCAGCAGCTTCAACTCCTGGTACTACAAAGTTGATTGTTATAGTACTGAAAATATTACTGGAACTAAGCATCCTATTCCATGTTTTATGACATCATTTGTGTATATTGCCTTTGTACCAGGATCTGGGATACCCTTTTCATGTGACTGTGCTATTAATATTTGAAACAGAAAATTACCATTTGATTAATGCAAAACCAATAAGGACTTCAAGTATGGATGTGCATGCCACGCTACAGTGTATGTTACAGTAGTGTTGGTATTGAGCGGAAGTGCTGCTTTATTATTTGTGAGTTCCAAAGTGCTGTTTTATGTAAACAACAGTACAACAAAGAAATGGACAGATTTTTTAAAAAAATCAACTTAGTCAAGTTCCTTATACATGAATGATCTGGTTGTATTTCAAATGTGGAGGGCTACCAAGTTTTGCATATCATTTAATTCTGAGTGTGGTGTTCCATACCACGGAGTTCTTTCTTCACCCACCCACCCACTCATGAGATTGCATTGGATGTGGGTATCCAATAAAATGGCATCCTCTATTTCTTTCAATGTGATAGCCATGCAGAGTTGACAGCAAAAGAGCTATGTGTAGATTGCAAATTATTTTTCCTTAGGATGATGCAACTGAGTCCAAAGGAATACTCCAAATTAACTAATGATCAATTTTAGTATTCTGTGTGGTTTTACAATTATACTGTTTAATTTCAGGGCAGTTTTTACAATATGCCTACAATTGACATATTGAAGGGACTTGGATCTAATGAATCCCCCATGAATAGATGGGGGACAATCATCACTCATTTCCCCCTATGCCTCATGAAAATCTGCTTGGGACTGGATCCCTCCAGATCAGCAAAGGAATAATGCAGGGGGGCTCCACCTATGAGTAATAATTGGCAGAATTGCTTCCTACTCCCTTGCATTTGTAGGAGCCTCTGCTAGGTCAATTGCCCTTTTATTCAAAGAAGGACTCCTTTAAGTCAAGTCCAGTATCTCATTTTGAAGCCCATAGCAATGGTACCCAAAAGAATCTGAAGCAGAACATTTGCAAATTAAGGGTGTCAGAGTCTAGGTTTTGGCAAAGGAAAAGATGTCACTGGAATGTACCAAAGCTATATGTGATCAATAGCTGCCATTCAGTCATGGTTACTCTCAACAGTATATTTCATTTTTTATTTAAATTTGATTTATGATACAAAATTACTTCATGCTTTGAGATTAAACCATAGCTATGGCTTAAAATAAATTCCCCTCAGGGACAGCTCAAAAAGAACATGCAATGAGAATTCAAATTTTATATATTGCTGCATCTTGCCTTGTTTTTTAAGATGCTATGACCTGCAATAATGTTTTCTCAGGACAAAATTTAGTGTAATGTGTTTTCAAAAATTTTAAACACCACTGCAGGCAACTACTTTTAAAAATCATGAAGACATGAATTCATTGCAGCTGTGACACATGGAAAAATACAATTAAAAGGAAAATAAAAGCACAACGTTTTAATTGGAATAAGGCCATCTCTAAGAAATGCCAGATGACATAGTGGCAAGAACCTTCACACTGTGTGCAATTTTATAAAAGATATTATTTTTCTCTGAACAGTGATGCAGTCTATCACTTCGTTTGCATGTATAGACGATAGCTAGAGAAAATTTTGATATCCACAGGTTTCTCTTTATTCCATTTTGCAGAAAGCTATGCATGATCTGCAGTTATCTGGTTGTGAGCCATTAAAATGTAATGGTTGTGAGCCATTACAGTGTTTACAAGCTTTCATAGAAAGGGATATTTCCTCTTTTCCTGTCTGACCTCATAGGATTTCTTTAAAATCCAGCATATATTTTCTTTAGCGCATGCCTATTCCAAAGAAACAACAACAACTTTGAGATGAATTCTCTTGGCTTAATGTTTGATAGCTGTACCAGCAGGAGCTGTATAGAAGAGCTTAAACAGTTATAAGAATGACTATCACAGCACTGATTTGAGAAAACATTTTCAGTGGAGATGGAGTTTACTTCCCTGGCATAAATTTTACTAGTCTCCATACAACAGCCAAACATGTCATAGGTAACAATCCTAAATCAGTTTTTAAGTTTTTAAGTTAGTAATGTGATTAAGAGTGCAGAGATACTTAATGCAAGTTATACTTCATATCCTGAAAATTTGGTGGACTTTGATTTCTTTCTAACTGTTCCTATCTCTCACACTATGATTTTGTAACATTTTTAGTGAGAAAAAAAAATAGTAAAACAAACCTTGCCTGTTTGGCTCATTGCATTAAAATACAGTTCTTAGTCATTTCTGAAAATTGAAGGTGAAGGTCCACATAAGCAATTATTTTATTAAATTATTTTTTAAAAAAAAGACAAATATTTGATTAGTTCAATGTATCTGTTTAATAAAACACATCTGCATATTTTACAAATTCAGCTGACACTAGAAGATGGAGCCTCCATTCCCTAGTTAAGAAAATCAACGCTGATTAATATTTTACTTTGCCATTATAATTTCACAGCTGTGGAGTTTACACAAAGGAGTGGAACTGTTTAAAAATTCATCTGCTTACATTTTCAGAGGAGTACTTAGGGTTTTGCTTTTTTGCTTTTTTTTTCTGGTAAAAGCATTTGGATTCTCTTGCCAATAGAAAATAGCAGCATTGTACATGGTGTTCGTCCATAATATGGTTCTGGTGGTGTCCTTACTGTGGCAGGGGTGTAAGAATGTTATCATGCGGTTGTTGTTATGCCTCTTTCTGTCTCTTACTTTCTCTTATGTGAAGCTTTAAAATGCTGCACTGCCACATTAGAATACCTTGTTTGGTTTACTTAGTGCTTGAGGGAAAGGAATGCTTGATGACAGAAATAAAGTACTGTGAATACCTATTTTAGAGCAAATTTATTCTTTCCATTTGCATCAATGTACAGTAATTTTTGCAGTTTATATTTTGATTTGTGTTGAAGAATAAAAATACAGCATTTTTAAGCATTTCCTTCTGACTTAAGTTTTTCCCCCATTTTCCCTTGATTTAAATTCTTTCTCTTCATCACCCTTAATACG